>NC_054483.1:103947832-104071435 GCF_017639515.1 Carcharodon carcharias
GGGATAGGTGGGTAGGTGAGGTTGAAGGATAAAGGCAAGGATGGGGTTGAGGGATTTGGGGAGAAGGTGGGGAAATGGGGTTTATTGATAATGGGAGATAGTGGGTAAATGGGTTTAGTGATCTGGAGAGATGGGGTTTAGTGATGTGGGGAGATGGTGGGTTGATGGGCTTTAGTAATGTGGGGAGATGGTGAGTAGGTGGGGTTTAGTGATATGGGGAGATGGGGTTTATCGATTTGAGGAGCTGGTGGGTAGATGGGGTTTAGTGGTATGGGGAGATGGAGTTTAGTGATATGGGAAGATGGGGTTTAGTGATATGGGGAGATGCTGGGTTGATGGGGTTTAGTGGCATGGGGAGATGGGGTTTAGTGATATAGGGAGATGGGGTTTAATGATATGGGGAGATGGGGTTTAGTGATATGGGGAGATGCTAGGTTGATGGGGTTTAGTGATATGGGGAGATGGGGTTTAATGATATGGGGTGATGGGTTTTAGTGATATGGGGAGAAGCTGGGTTGATGGGGTTTAGTGATATGGGGAGATGGGGTTTAATGATATGGGGAGATGGGGTTTAGTGATATGGGGAGATGCTGGGTTGATGGGGTTTAGTGATATGGGGAGATGGGGTTTAGTGATATGGGGAGATGCTGGGTTGATGGGGTTTAGTGATATGGGGAGATGGTAGGTAGGTGGGGTTTAGTGATATGGGGAGATGGTGGGTGGGGTTTAGTGATATGGGGAGATGCTAGGTTGATGGGGTTTAGTGATATGGGGAGATGGTGGGTAGATGGGGTTTAGTGATATGGGGAGATGCTAGGTTGATGGGGTTTAATGATATGGGGAGATGGTGGGTAGGTGGGGTTTAGTGATATGGGGAGATGCTGGGTTGATGGGGTTTAATGATATGGGGAGATGGTGAGTAGGTGGGGTTTAATGATATGGGGAGATGTTGGGTAGGTGGGGTTTAGTGATATGGGGAAGTGGGTAGGTGGGGTTTAGTGATATGGGGAGATGCTGGGTTGATGGGGTTTAGTGATATGGGGAGATGGGGTTTAGTGATATGGGGAGATGGTGGGTTGATGGGGTTTAGTGATATGGGGAGATGCTGGGTTGATGGGGTTTAGTGATATGGGGAGATGCTGAGTTGATGAGTTTGAGTGATATGGGGAGATGGTGTGTAGGTGGGGTTTAGTGATATGGGGAGATGGTGGGTAGGTCGGGTTTAGTGATATGGGGAGATGGGTAGGTGGGGTTTAGTGATATGGGGAGATGGTGGATATGTTGGGTTTAGTGATATGGGGAGATGCTGGGTAGGTCGGGCTTAGTGATATGGGGAGATGGTGGGTAGCTGGGGTTTAGAGATATGAGGAGATGGTAGATGGGAGAACGTATTAGGTTGATACAAAAGCTAAAATAGTGCAGGTGCTGAAAATCTGAAATTAAAAACTGAATGCTGGCAGTGCTCAGCAAGTCAACAGAATCTGTAGAGAGAGAAAAATAATCAACATTTTGGGCTGATGATCATTTGTAACATGAACTGTTGACTCTTTTTCCCTCTGCACCAATGCTCCCTGGCCTGTATTTCCAGCATTCTCTGTTTTTATTTGTTCGGGCTAATGATCTAATTCATGTTTCTAAACACTCTGGTGGTATGTTCTTAAAATAGCAAATGGAGATCGTGATTTAATTGAAGAAAATAGCAAACATTCACACATTCAGGAGAGGAGCGCTGTAGAAGCCCGTCGTCTTGAACCTGTACCAGCTCTTCAGCTGGATCTAACTACCTTAAATATCTTTCTTTGTCTCATCCCCATATACTTTTAAATTGTTTTGTTGCAAAATCTCATCCGGTTCCCTTTTGAATGAAATTACAGTCTCAGTCGCTACTTGTAAATGATTCCATGCCCTAATAACGCTCTGGTTGAATAAGTGATTGTTAAACTCCCCATTCATTCTCTCTTGTTAGTTCCTCAGTCTGTGCCCACATATTACCCGTTCACCAACCAGAGGGACAAATCTTTCACCATTTACCCTATCTAAACTATTCATGGGGAGAAATAGGAAAAGATTAAGGTAAACTATCCCAAGGGAAGTGAACAGTCGGGGCAGAGCTTATGATGGCTGTGTGATTGCATGATGATTATCCTATCTGTCACAATGCTCTTCAATGATCGGCTGTTGCATGGAGCTAGGCAAGAATAGAATTTAATTTAAATTTACAACACGGCAAGGCTTGGTCTTAGGGGAAGAGTGGGTCACTGCTTATTAGCAAGAGTTCAGGTTCAGATGGGTCACTCTGTTCTGCTTGTTGAGTATTTGACTTAAACACATCAGGTCTCCCAGGAGAGGGGATTAATGAGAGCACATGTGAAGAAAGGTGGTCTCAGGTACTGTCTTTAAAGTGCAAACCTGCTGTGTGGCATCAATAAAGAAACACTCCTTAATGTTTCTGTATTGAATTCTTTGTCCTCTGTTATGACCCAGGCATTAATCTATTCCAAAGGAAACAGGGGATGAAGGCGTTTGTCTCTGAAAGTCACCTGCTTTCCTAACTGAAGTCATGCAGTTAGACTTCAGCTCACCAAGGTCAAGTCCTTCCCGCTCCTTGAGAGAAATATATCCAAAACTTCCAGAATATAAAACGGGATGCCAGGAGTTCAGGATTTTTTTTAAACTAGGGCTGTCAGGAGGGTCGGTAACCAGAGGACACAGATAGAAAATAATTGGCAAAGGAACCGGGCCGGGGGGGTGGGGGGGCAGAGGGTGCTGGTGAAATGAATATGTTTTACTCTGAGTTGTTAATCGTGCAGCGACATTGTAACTCATAGATCGGTAACAGAATGACAGAGGAATTAAAATGCTGGACAGAGAAATAAAAGGCAGCATTGGGAAGCCAATGTTAAAAAAAATGATGATTTTTTTAAAGAAGATACTTTAAGGATAAAAGAGTTTACCTCTCTTATCCATCTCAGAACATCACTAAGATCACCTCCTTCCACTTCCGAATCTCTGCCCAACTCCACACCTGCCTCAGCTCAGCTGCTGCTGAAAGCCTCACCCACGCCTTTGTAATCTCTTGGTTTGACTCTATTCTAACTCATACCAAGTTCCATTCGCCCCTCACATTTATATTCGCTGACCTACGTTGGCTCGCGGTTGTCAATGTTTCAATTTTAAAATTCTCATCCTCATTTTCAAATCCCGCCATGGTCTTGTTTCTCCCTGTCTCCGTAATCTCCTCCAGACCCACAACCTTCTTACTCCAATTGGATCCACTCTGACTCCTATCTGATCCACTCTAACCCCAATGGGATCTGCTCTGACTCTGAACTGATCCACTCTGACCCCAATCTGACCCACTCTGACCTCAGTCTGATCTGATCTGACCCCAGTCTGATCCCAGTTTGACCCGCTCTGACCCCAATCTGACCCACTCTGACCTCAGTCTGATCTGATCTGACCCCAGTCTGACCCCAGTTTGACCCGCTCTGACCCCAGTCTGACCCGCTCTGACCCCAGTCTGATCTACTCTAACCCCAATGGGATCTGCTCTGACTCTGAACTGATCCACTCTGAGTCCTATCTGATCCACTCTGACCCCAGTCTGACCCACTCTGACCCGCTCTGACCCCAGTCTGACCCACTCTGACCCAGTCCAATCCTCCTTGACCCCAGTCTGACCTACTTTGACCCCAGTCTGATCTGCTCTGACCCCAGTCTGATCTGCTCTGACCCCAGTCTGATCTGCTGAGACCCAGAGCTGATCTGAGCTGTGCAGACAGCCACTGGACGGAAGCTACAGTGACTCCCTGTAATGGGCAGTCAAGAGTGAGCATGCAGTACCTACAGCCAGTAACAGTTTTGGACAGGACCCAGTGAATAGGATTCCCATTGACCTGTCCAATCGTGGCCTCAACCAATATGGAAGGACAAACAGGATCAAAACACAAAAAAGAGGAAAATTTTACATGGTGGGTAAATTGGGAAACATCTGTCAAATATGTCAAGCAAACGTTTGGGTGAAAGTCTAAGAAGCAATATCAGGATATGAATCAGAATTTTCTGATGGTCATGGAGAGTTTGAAACCTCATAGCTTTAACCTTCCTTCCTCGGTTGTAGATTGTCCTGTGCATTGTTTTTCACTTGAATGGTTTTTAACCACACAAAAAAAAATCACTTTAAACTGTTCATGAGAGAATCTTGCGCTGGAACTTTTATGACGATGTTTATGTTGGTATACTGGGCACTCTGTGTCCAATTCAACAACGCACTTCAGTGATGGAGTGCTGCATTGTTGGGGGTGCTGTCTTTCAGATGAACCGTGAAGCGGACGCCCCACCCTGCCCGGCCAGTGGGGTGAAAGAACCCACAACCATTTTTCAAGGCAGAACAGGAGAATTCTCTCCAGTGTCCTGGGCTATTGCATATTTCTCAACCAGCATCACAAAAAACAGATAACGTGTCAGTTTCACAATGCTTTTTTGTGGGATCTTGCTGTGCACCAATTGATTGCCATATTTCCTACAATTACAACAGTGACTATGCTTTAAAAAGTATTTCATTAGATGCAAAGCACTTTGGGATGTCCTGAGGTTGTGAGGACAGTTTAGAAATATAAGCAATTCTTTTGTTTTTTTTTCAATTTTTGCTTTTTTTTAATGGGCATTTGGAATTGTTCCCTGGATGTGGAGCGTAATGGTGCCTGTTCAGCATCGAGGTCAGTCCAGGGGCTTGAGCTGCCAGAAATAGCTCCAGTTGGGACATTAGCTGGATCTGAAGTTGGGCATTTAACTGGCGTCTGTAGTATGCTGCCTTGCCTCTCTGCTGATCATTAGAAGAATCTGCTTCGTGCCAGTGAACAAATATCATCGCTCATTTTTAATAGACCGGGAGAAAATGATGTGCTTAGCCTAAATCAGGAGGGGAATATTTTTCTCTACTCCTCCGCTTCATTCTCTACCTGCCTCGTGGCTTGCCTGGGGTCTTGTTCCATTCCCAAACATTCCCAGGTGTAGCAGGGTGGCCTCAGCTCAACCCAGGCTGGAATCTTCAGCTCGGGAGTTGAAGTTTAGTGCTGGGCTTGGAAGTGGGAGAGATTTCCACTGAGGGTGTGGGGTAACTGACCACGTGCAATTGTGCTTAGCTCATTATTTATGCATGAGTGTGGAGCAGGACAAATCTCGCTGTGGGGCAGGTAGGAAGTCACCAACCCCACTGCTACCTCACGGGTTCGAAGGTCTTGGGGCTATAATTAAAGGACACCCGGACATCCTGCACAATCCTTCATCGGACAGCCCGCACTATCCCTCCCCGGACATACTGCACTATCCCTCTCCGGACATCCCGCACTATCCCTCCCCGGACATACTGCACTATCCCTCTCCGGACATCCTGTCCTCTCCCTCTCCGGACATCCCGCACTATCCCTCTCCGGACATCCCGCACTCTCCCTCTCCGGACATCCCACACTCTCCCTCTCCGGACATCCCGCACTCTTCCTCTCCGGACATCCTGCACTATCCCTCTCCGGACATCCTGTACTCTCCCTCTCCGGACATCCCGCACTATCCCTCTCCGGACATCCCGCACTCTCCCTCTCCGGACATCCCGCACTCTCCCTCTCCGGACATCCCGCACTTTCCCTCTCCGGACATCCCGCACTCTCCCTCTCCGGACATCCCGCACTCTCCCTCTCCGGACATCCCGCACTCTCCCTCTCCGGACATCCCGCACTATCCCTCTCCGGACATCCCGCACTATCCCTCTCCGGACATCCCGCACTCTCCCTCTCCGGACATCCCGCACTCTCCCCCTCCGGACATCCCGCACTATCCCTCTCCGGACATCCTGCACTATCCCTCTCTGGACATCCCGCACTCTCCCTCACCGGACATCCCGCACTATCCCTCTCCGGACATCCCGCACTCTCCCTCTCCGGACAGCCTTTGAGCAACAATTTGCAGTATTCAGGTATCACCTCTAGTGTGATGCCTCCTGCAGGAAATCAGTGGCATGTGTGAACAGGGCGAGCGACAGCATGCCTCTTCAACCAATCGGATTGAAGAATTCTCACCCAGATATGCAGATTCTAAAGCAGGAAACATAAACCAGGAAACATGAATTGGATTTATTTTAGTAAAGTCATGTAAAGAAAGTGAAATAAAGAGAGAGGAAAGAAAGTTGGGATAAATAGAAAAAGACAAAATATGTGGAAACAATAAATAAATTTATTTTTTAAAAGATCTCCAACACTAATTAAATTCTGCAGGAATGAAACCCTCCTTTGTAAAATTAAATTTTCAGGACTAGAGAGGTTTTTTGGCAGTAGCTATGACTTATCACGGTGTTAAAAGTTCACTTACACCTGTATGCACCGTCCTTATACCCTTTTCTGCTGTGTTTGGTGGGCAATGAGTGGGTAATTACTATAACTTCACGCCCTTAGACAGACTTTTAATGTTGAGTTTATCGGCTCGGTTCTGTTATAGCACAGCTTGTAACTTGGACCGCAATTTCTGGATTTCCACATTTAGCTGTGCTTGCTGCAGAAGTTGTTGTCCAGTTTACCCCATAATAACAGTGAGAAACCTGGGCCATTGTTTAATCAATCTATCATCTATTGTGGCAGGTAGTGTGGTCTGATCATTCCTTTTAGCAACACAAACAGGGCTCTTGACCCAATAAATCTGCCATTTTTTTTATTGATTTTCAAGATGATTAAAGGATTTGATAGGGTAGATACAGAAAAGGAATTTCCTCTGGTGGGGAGAGTTCAGAACAAGGGGGAATAAACTTAATCTTAGGGCTAGGTCATTCTGAGGTGGTAACGGGAAGCACTTGTTCACATAAAGGCTCGTGGAAATCTGGAACTCTCTCTTCCCAAAAAAGCTGTTGGCTTGCAGGGGGTGGTGGGACAGGGTGGGAGTGTGTGTATGGTGGGGGAGGTAGTCAATTAAAAACTAGGGTTGAGAGATTTTAGATAGGTAAGGGAGCCAAGGGTTACGGAACCAAGGCAGGTAGATGGAGTTAAGTTGTAGATCAACCATGATCAAATGGAAGGGCTGAATGGCCTCCTCCTGGTCCTATGTTCCTGTGTAATTTCACCTACTCACCTTTTACAAAGAAATACATGCAACTTAAGTGTCAATATAGAAACAGGCATTAGGTCCAACCAATCAGCCTACATGCACCGCAGGAGGGTTATGAGAATAGACTAGTAATAAAGCAGTGGAGTATGAGTTCAAATCCTACCACAGGCAGTTTGAAAATTCAACTTCAGTTTTAAAAATAATCTAGGATTAAAATGCTGGTTATCAGTTAAAGTGACTATAATCTGTCAATCTAAAGATTGTTGTGAAAAAACCCATCTGCTTCATTCCTTTCATGAAAGAAATTTGCCGTCCTTACCCAGTCTGGTCCCTTACATGACTCCGAATCCTCACCAACGTGGTTGACTCTTAACTGCTCTCTGAAATGGCCCAGCCACTCAGTTATATCAAACAGCTACTAGCACCTTCTTAGGGAATAGGGAATGGACAGTAAACGCCAGCCTTGCCAACAATGCACAGAACCACAGAATGAATAATAAAATTGAGCAAATAATTCTAACCATATTCACACATATTGTTCCCTGTAGCCCCTTCAACTTCACCTTAAACCTGTGTTCTCTGGTTACCAAATCTTCACTGTTGGAAATGGTTTCTCCTTACTTACTCTATCTAAACTCTTAATAATTTTGACCTCCTCGATCAAATCTCCTCTTAGTCATTTCTGCTCTAAGGAGGACAACCTCAGTTTCTCCATGTAACTGAATTCCAGAATTCCAGCTACCAGTCTGGTAACTCTCTTCTGTAACTTCTCCAATATCCTTCCAAAAGTGTTTTGTTCACGATGCTCCAACGTTGACTGCCTCTTTACTCCCATGCATTTTAATTTTGCTGACAAATCTAGTTAGCGATACCTTGTCAAACATCACTTGAAAGCCCTAATATGCAATATCAACCATGCTAATTTCATCAGCTCTTTCCATTACTTCATCAAACAACTCAACCAAGTCAGTAAGGTCTGGGTGATTGGTATTAGTCCAAGCATTCTTATAGAAATTCTATTAACATTGAAGGAGCTGCACTTTTACTCTCTAATTACTTTGAAAAATGAGAGAAATTGCTGCCTTGATGCAGAAGAAAATGTAGAATTTTAATAACCTTAACTTCAATTATACATTGAGGCAGAATTCTGAGATCAGAACTTGATTCTTTCACTGCCTCGCAAAGTCTATTTTAACCTGACAGCAAACAGAAAACAGGAAATTCAAAGAGAGGTTGTCGTAGGAAATGACAGCAATGAAAAGATACATAGCAAGTATTTTCACTTATTTCAATAAAGGATAGGGAAGAAAGCACTGAGGTAGACTTGAACAAATCACTAAGATAAAAGCAAAAAACTGCGGATGCTGGAAATCCAAAACAAAAACAAAAATACCTGGAAAAACTCAGCAGGTCTGACAGCATCTGCAGAGAGGAACACAGTTAACGTTTCGAGTCCAAATGACCCTTCAACAGATTGTTGAAGGGTCATTTGGACTCGAAACGTTAATTGTGTTCCTCTCTGCAGATGCTGTCAGACCTGCTGAGTTTTTCCAAGTATTTTTGTTTTTGTTTTGAATAAATCACTAATTGATACAAATATCAAAAATGGTACTGTATTATTAGGGTTGGAAAATCTACAGAATAATGAGAGAGATTAGTTTTTCGAAAAATAATTCTCAGAATGTGAACACCACTAGCTAGGCCAGCCTTTATTGCCCATCCCTAATTGCTCTTGAGAAGGTGGTGGTGAGCTGCCTTCTTGAACTGCTGCAGTCCATGTGATGTAGGTACACCCACAGTGCTGTTAGGGAGGGAGTTCCAGGATTCTGACCCAGTGACAGTGAGGGAATGGCGATATATTTCCAAATCAGGATGGTGAGTGGCTTGGAGGGGAACTTGCAGGAGGTGGTGTTCCCATCTATCTGCTGCCCTTGTCCTTCTAGGTGGTAGAGGTTGCAGGTTTGGAAGGTGCTGTTGAAGGAGCCTTGGTGAGTTGCTGCAGTGCATCTTGTAGATGGTACACACTGCTGCCATTGTGCATTGGTGCTGGAGGGTGTGGACTTCATAAAAAGAACAGAGAATGGAACAATAACTGAAATGTTAAAACTCCCAATGGAGTTAGGAAACTGAGGGGTGTAGAGAAAAGCCGATGTTTAAAAACAAGATTATAGGTGGAAAGAGCCACAAAATGAACAAATACAAGTGCAAGGCTGCTGAGTATAAGAGCAAGGAAGTGATGATGAATCCTTGTAAGTCATTGGTTAGGATAAGGCAGGGTAGTGTGTAAAGCTTTAGGGGCCTTTTGTGAAGGGATATTGGACAGTGAATAAAAGGTATAGTATATCTTCAATAGGACTAAACCAGGAATGAGACACTGAGAAACCGGGGCCCTCTTCATTGCAGCAGAGAAGGTTCTGAAGAAAGGTCAGTGACCTGGTGTTAACTCTCTTTCTGACTCCACAGGCAATACCTGACCTGCTGAGTGTTTCCAGGATTCTCTTTTTTATTTAAGGTTAAGGAGAGACCTAACAAAAATATCCAAAACTGTGAAGTTTTAGAGACAGTAAATATTAAAAGATTCGTTGTTGGTGGCCTTAAATGCAGGGATAGTATTCAGAGAATAAAGGTCTAGGACAGATTGGGAAGGGTTATTAGAATATAATATGAATTACAAGTGTAATTGAAGCAGAGTCAATTGCAACATTTGAATTCCAATACGAAATGGTGCAGGGAAAGAGCAGGGAAATGGTATTGGAGTAAATGGCACCAGGTACGGAGCAAGCTCTGGGACAAATGCAAGGACCCACCTGACCTCTGTATCTGCTGAAATTTCAATCATGGTTTTGGCACATAGTCTGATAAGGACCCTGTATTCACACACTGGGTGCAATTGTCCCGGCTGGAAAGAATGACCTTTTACTCGCTGGCTGCAATGGCGGCTTTTCATGCTGTGTCGTTCCAATCCCGCCTCATTAACCATGCATTCCCGGCAAACGTGCCGTTTCAATGGTGGGCGGGCTGTGATTCGTCTGCCACACCATCACCTCACCGCTTCATCACGCTGGGCGCCATATTTAAAATGCAGCCGCGCACACACCTCTCAGAGCTTCCAGCTCAGGGCTGCTGCACAGAAGACATGGCCCCGAAAGGCAAGAATACTGCAGCCCCCTGGTTTAGCCACGCATCGCTTGAGTGCCTTTTGGACGCCGTGGAGGCCCGCTGCGATGTTCTCTACCCCCGCTCTAGCCACAGGGAGGGCAGCTACATTACCACTCTGGCTTGGCAGGTGATGGCATTAGTGATCAGTGCCAATGCTGCACAGAAGAGGTTAACCATCCAATGCAGATAGAGGGTGAATGATCTCATCCGTGCCACCAGGATAAGGCAACCATCTCATCACTCTGAACTCATATACTCACACAATGCCTTCTCACATTCGCTGGCATCTCACTCACTGCCAACTCAAGGGACATCACCACTCACTCTCTCACACACACCCTCACATCTCCATCTGGCCTCATCTCCTCTGGAGACTGCCTCCTCATCCCTCACCATCTTGAGGCCACTTGCACAGATCAACATGTGCCCCCCCACACACATCCTGGAATACTCTCCTTCCCCAGTACAGCTCTCATCCTGTAGCCTCTTCCCTTGCCCGAGGCCACTTCTCCCCCTTCCCCAAGCAAGTCCTGGCCCTGCAGCCGTTGAAAAGCCTGACGGTTGGTCTGGTGGGTAGAGACATGCCCATGAGCCCTCCTAAAAGTGATGTGGTGCTGCCTGCAAAGCCTGGCGCTGATGACCACGAGTACTGCCCGAAGCAAGGTAGGCAAACAAACCTCAAAGTCCTGAGTGAAGTGCAGCCTGCCGGGTGCATGTTGCTTATGTACAGTTGTGAAACATGCCAACTTGCTCGGATGATCCAGCGTGGATGGACGATTCTGGTGAGCTGGACTTATAATGATATACAGATGTATGACAGTGAGATTCCTGATGTCCGACGATGGGAATGTGACCCGCCATTGACGGGCAGAGCGGACGATGACAAACTGGTTACGCGACGTCGTGAAACCAATTTTTGGCCATCTGGAAATATTGTCCGCTCATGCCGCCAAACATGCCCGATGCCATTGGGCACCGAAATTTCTGCCCACTATTTCACCATTCAATTAGATCATGCCTGACTTATACCTCACCTGCGTTCGCCAGCTATTGCTCCATGTCCCCGATCCTCTTTATCTAACACAAATCAGTCCTGCTTTCTCCCACCAGCATCCACATTCTTTTGGAGAGAATTCCAAATTTCCACTGCCCTTTGTGTGAAGAAATGCTTCCCGGTTTCTCACTGAATTACTAAGATTTAATCGTAAAATTATGCTCTCGACCCCCCCATCCCCCTGCCTCGCCCACCACCAAATCCTTTCAAATTTGTTACCGCTTTAAACATCTTGATCAGATCATCCTTCAACCTTCTAAACTCCAGGGAATAAACTTTCTCTTTCAATTTCCTGGTAAATTCATTATCTCCAAGCATACCTCTGGAAGAAGCAAGAGCAAATGGTGACCATGAAGAAATGTAATGACAGATAATTACAGTCTCAGGCACAGTTTGGAGAAGGCTCTCTGATCTGCTCCGTTTCTACCTGCAGTGGAGTCCTCGGAATGTCATTGTCAACACACACCCTCAGGTCTTTCTCATCCACTGGCCCCAGTTGACTGAAACTGCTCATTACTACGAGCTGTTCAGCCGCAGCTAGCAGCAACAGATAGAAGACTCACCAGGGAGTATTGTTCAGGAGTATTAATGATGCACTCTGTCCATTTTCATATTCCGTTCCTGTTTGGGGTAGTTTTAACAATTGCTTTTTGTTTGGTTTGCTTTACATTTGTCAAGATGAGGGATGTTTGAACCAAAACAGTATTCCCCCGGAACGTCCCCTCCCCCGCCTCATTTCAGGAACCCGGTGTCAACACTAACCGCTTCAGGAGAAGCCATTCCTCCAAGTGGCTGTGACCTAAGAAGCATAATAGTCCAGAGATTCAGGATTAGTGGCTGTTTAGTCAGTCTTGTGATAAAATGGGACATTATCCACCCCCAATGACTCTGCCTAAATTCCAGGGATGACCTATTTGATTGACTGGGCTGCCATTTCCAGCAGATCAGCAACATGCCGCTCCATCGGGGAAGGGGAGGGAGAGGGGAATGCTCCATCAGTTAGTGTGGCCAAAGCTCAGAATGTCTATGGCCATCTGCTCCACTGCTGATATGCCAGTGTCTTAATGGGTTCTGAGCACCACATAAGGCCAAAGGCACCTCCGTCATGATGCAGCACTCAGCATTGGCTGGTTTTCCAGGACAGCCTGGTCTTCTCACTAGTCTGACCCCTCACTGTGGCACCACAGTGGAGGCCTTTGGGGTAAGGTGGGTGTCAGAGTTCCCAAACCTGTACAGGAAGTGGCGGGCAAGGTTGGGTACTTCGTGGGTTAGATACAGAGTAAAGCTCCCTCTACACTGTCCCCATCAAACACTCCCAGGGCAGGTACAGCACGGGGTTAGATACAGAGTAAAGCTCCCTCTACACTGTCCCCATCAAACACTCCCAGGACAGGTACAGCATGGGGTTAGATACAGAGTAAAGCTCCCTCTACACCGTCCCTGCAAAAAGCACTCTACTCATTTGGTAACATCACTCAGACCTTTGAAGTAATTGTACATATTTCCTCTGAGTAACTGAACTCAGATCCTAAGATTAAATGTACTCAGAATGTCCGAGTAACTGTAACTCTTTCGAGTACAAACACGTTTCCATCTGTTCCTATTCAGATGAAGTTACATTGTTTCATAGTTTGCCATTGTGAGATTTGAACTCTTGATCTTGGGGTTACAAACCCAGTACCATAACCACTTGGCTATTTAGGCCAAGCTTCTGAGTAACTGTACCTAGACTCTTGGAGTAACATGCATAAATTTCCATTAGTATTGTGCAGGTGTTCATGTTTAATTGCTTGTTACAGCTTAATTAGGGCTCGTTTCTTGCAAATAATTTTTCAAATGTTAATGATGTGCAGTGCTTAATGCATAATGTGGAAAAGGGCTCGAGAGAGAGGGAGAGATAGAGAAGGCTAAAATCATAGCGCGAGTGAGGCACAGAGAGATAGTGGGAGAGATAGTTTGCTGTCCTGGCTTTGACCTTTGTCTTGGTGCAATCGAAGCAGCGACGAATCCACCAAATGTGTTTGGGTGCAAAATCGGTGTGGTTGTTTGTCTAGTGAAGGGACAAGTTACTCATTACAGAATAGAACAGTCTTTCTGTTTATTCCTGTGTAATTGTAAAGTTATTACCCAAGAGTGTAGGGGTTACTCCCTGTATAACTGTGTGATGTTGTATCCTGCAGATGAAGGGTTAATCCTGGTTTAGCCACGTACCATTGTATCCAGGAGGCTAATGTGATATTATGTCCAGCAGAGGAAGGGTTAATCCCCTAACTGGGAGGTGCTGTGTCCAGCATGGTGAGGGGGAAGTTCATTAATTTTTCTATTTTTTCATGGATATAAATATGTCAGTGTGGAAGTTGACGAAGTGGAACTTGGCTAATGCAGCCCATTTCCAGACCGGAATTCATTCATTTCTGCAGTAATAGGATAAAGATCTCTTCAAAAATCCAATCGCAATCTGCATCTGAGCCTCACAGTCACCTCTTATTGGCTGCAGTAACCAAGGTTGTTTCTACCTGTCTCGTTCAAAGACTGAACTCTGATCATCAGAGTGGCTTTTTCACCCTGTGTGACCCACTGTCAATCTGATTACATCACACAAAACATCCATTAAAGAGAAAGAAACAGCTTGCATTTAGATAGTGCCTTTCACAGCCTCAGGGCATTCCAAAATGCCTGACAGCCATTTACTCTTGTAGGAAACGAAGCAACCAACTTGTGCACAGCAAGCTCCCACAAACAGCATTGACCCAATACCAGTTCACTGAGGAAAACTCTCCTGCTCTTCTTTGAAATAGTGATGTGGGATTTTTTTCATATATTCACCTGAGAGGACAGCTGGGGCTTCGGTTTAAGTCACATCCGAACGATCGGTCTCATCTCCAACACTCCCTACAATTGTACCTTGTCCCACATTTCTATTAATTCTGGGGGTGTGACCATTACTGGCAAGGCTTTCATTTATTGCCCATCCCTTAAGAAAGTGACGGCCGGGCCGCTTCTTGAAGTGTTTGGTGAAGGTGCTCCCATAGTGTTTACTCTTTCTAGCACTTTGATTCAATCTGAGCATCTTGCCCTGTCACTTCAGAGGGCAGTTAAGAGTCAACCACAACAGTGCGGGATTGGAGTCCCATATAGGCCCAGAGTGGGCATGGTTCCTCCCTGAAAGGATATTCATGGACTAGTTGGGTTTTCATGTCAACCTGACAGCTTCATTTTCCTGATACCAGGTTTCTTATTTCCACAGCATTGCTACAGCACAGAACACGATCGACCCATCGTGTCCGCACCAGCTCTCTGTAAGAGCAGTTTACCTAGTGCAACTCTCGCTTTCTCCCCGTAGCCCTGCACATTCCTCCTTTTCAGATGACAATCCAACTGCCTCTTTAATGCCTCGATTGAATCTGCCTGCTCAAGCAGTGCACTCCAGATTTTTAAAACTGAATTCAAATTCTCAAACTTCCCACGGTGGGATCTGAAGCCATACTCTCTGAATTATTAGTTTGGAATGATCCTGTGAGTGAGGTAATAGTTGGCAGTGCCCGTAGATTTTGATTGCCAACAAGACCTTGCGGTAAGTTGCGGTGATTGTGCTAATAAACGGATCAGACAGTCCGAAGGACAGTGAACAACTTGAGATGTTTATCGCTGGCCAGGAGCAGTCACATTTATTTAACGTTTGGCTTTGTGCCAGTAGCCATGGAGTGAAGTCTGCCTGTCGATAGTTGGATGGCTTTTAATTAATGTCTAATTAAAACATTGTCTAACCTCAAGACAATGTCAGTAACTGCATTTGTTATTGATCGTCCTTTGAATTGTGTGAAAGGGGGTAAGAATTGGGTGACTTTGCACAATAACATGATAAACAGGCTCTTAAGAAGCATGTCTGGAATACTGAAGAGAGGTTTTGGGTAACCACAACAGCACACAGAGGAATTCTTACCTCAATGTACAAATAGGTTTCACTGCACCTGTTTCCTCTCCTCACCGGTGTTCACCAACCCCTCACTTAAACACTCGCCACAGCACACCTCTCTCTGGAGTCTAATTCAATTTAAACACAGTCCCTGGCTATGACAGAATATTGCATTCAGCCAGATTCCTGCATCTCTCCTGTGAGGAACCGTTTTCTACAAAAACTCATGCCTTGGGATTATCAGCCCTGGCTCAGTGGGTAATGCTCTCGCCTTCTGAGTCAGAAGGTGATGGATTCCAGTCCTACGCCAAAGACTTGAGTATTTAGTCTAGGCTGACACTCTCAGTGCAGCACTGAGGAAGTGCTGCACTGTCAGAGCTGTCGTCTCTTGGATCAGATGTTAAACAGAGGCCCCGTTTTCCCTCTCAGGTTGGTGTAAAAGATCCCATGGACTATTTCGAAGAAGAGCATGGGTGTTCTCCCTGGTATCCTGACCAATATTTACCCCTCAATCAACATTACTGAAACAGATGATCTGCTCATTATCACATTGCTGTTTGTGGGAGCTTGCTGTGCACAAATTGGCTGCTATGTTTTCTACATTACAACATTTACAACAATTTTCAAGTACTTCATTGGTTATAAAGCCATTTTGGACAAACTGATATGAAAGGCGTTATATAAATGCAAGCCTCCCTTTCTTTTGGCTTAATTCAGTCTATCAATAACCAACACTGACCCTGATGGGCAAATTTCAGAGGAAGGGTTCATAGAGTTACAAAGAATTTACTGTACAGAAGCAGGCTATTCAGCCCTGCAGCTCCATGCCAGTTTTTATGCTCTATGTAAGCCTCCTTCTATCCCTCTTCATCTCATCTACCCCTCATATGTTTATCCAATTTTCCCTTTATACACTATTTAGCTGTGGCAGTGAGTTCCACATTCTCACCACTGTCTGGGTAAAGAAGTTTCTCTTGAATTCCCTATTGGATTTATTAGTGACTACCTTATACTTTATGGCACTTGCTTTGGTCCCTCCCATAAGTCTTTAAAAATTTATTAATGGGATGTGGGCATCGCTGGCTAGGCCAACGTTTATTGTCCATCCCTAATTGCCCTTCAGAACGTGGTGGTGAGTTGCCCTCTTGAACTGCTGCAGTCCATGTGGTGTAGGTGCACTCAAAGTGCTGTTAGGGATGTTGATAATGGGGGATTCAACAATGGTAATGTCATTCCAATGTCAAGAGGCGAGGGTTAGATTCTCTCTTGTTGAAGATGGTCATTGCCTGGCACTTGTGTGGCACAAATGTTACTTGCCACTTGTCAGCTCAAGCCTGAATATTGTCCAGGTCTTGCTGCATTTGGACATGGACTGCTTCAGTATCTGAGGAGTCAGGAATGGTGTTGAACATTGTGCAATCAATAGCGAACATCCCCTCTTCTGACCTTATGATGGAAGGAAGGTCATTGATGAAGCAGCTGAATATGGTTGGGCCGAGGACACTACCCTGAGGAACTCCTGCATTGATGTCCTGGAACTGAGATGATTGACCTCCAACAACCACAACCATCTTCCTTTGTGCTAGGTATGACTCCAACCAGTGATGAGTTTTCCCCCAATTCACATTGATTTCAGTTTTGCTAGGGCTCCTTGATACGACACTCTGTCAAATGCTGCCTTGATGTCAAGGGCAGTCACTCTTAATTCAACTGTGGAAACATCCTCTCTACATCCAATTTATCAAACCCATTCATAATCTTAAAGATCTTTATCAGGTCACCTTTCAATTTCCTGTTTTTTTCTAAAAAAACAGTCCTAATCTGTTCAATCTTTTCTCCGCTGACTCTGCTGAATGTACTGAAGTATCAGCTGTGGCTCTGATGGTAGAATCTCGCTTTTCAGTCAGTTGGTTGTGTCTCAGGACCCACTGCAGGGTCCTGAGCACAAAATTCAGGCTGACACTCCCAGTGCAGTACTGAGGGAGTGCTGCATTGTCTTTCAAATGAGTAATTAAACCAAGGCCATGTCAGTCTTCTCCACTGGACATAATGTTACTATTTGAAGAAGCCTTGGGTCCACTGATTGGATCTGGTGAAGTGATCACACTCACACATGAAATTGCTACTTACCAGGAAGAGACGGGGACCCCAGGCCAGCTGCCCGCCATTGGTCAACCCCTGGGTATGTAGCCATGGCAACCGAGCTCCATTGCCCATGACGTTGTGATGTCTGTTGGAGCAGTGAAGAATCTCAGATTCTAGAATCAGATCAGGAAGGGTGAGGGGCCTTCTGTGGCCTGCTGTTTCCCAGACAATGGGGGCACGTTGATTCCGTTTCATTCCATTTTGCTTTAAACAAATGTAAGGGATTTCTTAAAACTTAATGTTTGAACAGGAAAGCCCTCAGGGTGAATCAGTCCCTTTTCTTCCCTCCTCCCAGCGGCATTTCTAGAATTTTCTGATTTTATTTCAGATTTCCAGAAATTTGTTTTTGTTCTAAACATGCATTTGTAGGAACAGAACACTCAGGTATGCTCTGCCATTCAATTGGACCATGGTTTATTTGCACCATAACTCCATTTACATATCTTTGTTCCATAAACCTTGAAAACTTTACCCAACAAGGGTTCAATTGACCTCAGTGTTGGAAACTCCAATTCCGATTCTTAGAATACACAGACTTTTAATGGAGAGAGTTCCTGATTTCCACTACCCATTGTGTAAAGAAACACTTCCAAATTTCACTCTCCACTGACCTGGCTTTAATTTTAGCATTGTGGTTCCTTGTTCTGGATTCCCCTTATCAGAATGAATTGTTTTGTGGTCGTAGCTGCTCTATCAATTCCCTTAATCAAGTTAAACACCTTAATTAGATCATATGTCAATCTTTGATGGATGTTTTATGTATCACACCAGTTGTTTTGTATTACTTAATACAAGTCCTGTGTCCTTGCTGAAGCTTTGAGTCTTCCGTCAGTTACTTGTTGTGCTATAAACTCGGGGAAACTGTTTAAAATCTTATTCAGTAGTAAATCTTTTATTTATATGTCAAATCAAAAAATGAGCTTTTAACATGGAGTTTGATTGATTTTTCTTGAGTAAGGATACTGAGGGATATGGACAAAGTCAGGTAAATAGAGGTGATGTAAAATAAACCATAATCCAATTAACTGGTGGAATGGGTTGGAAGGGCTGAATGGCCTCCTCCAGCTCCAATCGAGATGGAAAATTGGTTGTTAATTGTGCATGATTTGAATTAATTTCTTTACCACCTCTTGAATGAAAGGTTGAATGAGGTTCCTGCAGCTTTGTTAATTGGTCCTCGTTTTTCATTATAATTCTCATGGGGAACACATTCATTTTAGTCAGTTGAAAGTGCGAATTGCCTTAATTCGGTTGTTCAGCAAGATCTTCCATAATAAATGATCTCTCGAGTGAGTCAGGAAAATGTCTGAACAATTATTTGTGCAGGAACAATAATGTGGTATGCAGTTCTACAATAACATCTTGTATTTATATAGCATCTTTCGTGCACTAAAACATTGCAGGGCACTTCACAGGAGTGTAATCAAACAAAAATTGAGACCAGGCCACTGAAGGAGACATTAGGACAGATGAATAAAGGCTTGGTCAAGTAGGTAGGTTTAAGGAGCATCTTAAAGGAGGTGGGAGGTGGGAAGTTTAGGGAAGGAATTCCAGTGCAGCTGGGATTCTAGGCAGCTGAAGGCATGGCCACCAATGGTGGAACAATTAAAATCGGGAATGTGCAGAGGCCTGAATTATAGGATTGCAGAGATCTCGGATAGTTGTGGGATTGGAGGAGGTTACGGAGATAGGGAGATCATGTGATCATAAGCAATAGGAGCGGGAGTAGGCCAGCAGCCCCTCAAGCCTGTTCTGCTATTTGATAAGATCATGGCTGATCTGATTGTGGCCTTAACTCCACTTTCCTGTCTGTCTCCCCATAACCCTTGACTTCCTTGTCGAACAAAAATCTGCCTATCTCAGCCTTGAATGTATCCAATGACCCAACCTCCACTACTGTCTGGGGAAGAGAATTCCAAAGACTAACAACCCTCCTAGAGAAGAAATTCCTCCTCACCTCTGTCTTAAATGGGAGACCCCTTATCCTGAAACTTTTCCCTTAATTTTGGATTCCCCTACAGAGGGAAACGTGCTCTCAGGATCTACCCTGTCAAGCCCCACAGAATCTTATATGTTTCAATAAGATCGCCTCTCATTCTTTTAAAATACAATGAGTATAGGCCCAACCTACTCAGCCTTTTCTCATAAGACAAACTCCTCATACCAAGAGTCAGCCCTTCTCTGAACTACTTCCAATGAAAATATATCCCTCCTTAAAAAAGGAAACCAAACTGTACATAGTACTCCAGTGCAGTCTCACCAATGCCCTGTTCAATTGTAGCAAGACTTCCCTACTTTTATATTCCATCCTCCTTGCAATAAAGGCCAACATTCCATTTGCTTTCCTAATTACCTGCTGTATCTGCTTGCTAACTTTTTGTGATTCATGTACAAGGACAACCAGATCCCTCTGTACCGCAGCATTCTGCAGCCTCTCTCCATTTTAATAGTATTCTGCTTTTCTTTTCATCTTACCAAAGTGGACAACCTCACATTTTCCCACATTATATACCATCTGCCAAATTTTTACCCACCTACTTAACCTACATATATCCCTTTGCACACTTTTTACATTCTAGCAAGACTTACATTCTAGCAAGACTTGCATTCTAGCAAACCTTACTCAACAAGTGTTCAATTGACCTCAGTGTTGGAAACTCCAGTTCCGATTCTCCACAACTTGCGAGGCTCTGGTAGGATTGGAAAATAAGGTGCTGCCGATTGGAAGCCAATGCAGATTAATGAATCCTATATTAAGTAAGCTCTCAGACTTAATTACAGTGGATTAGGGAACTGAGCCACATGCACAGTAGGATCCCAGATCTATTCCATACTGAGGTAGCTGACTTTGGCTGGGTGGTGGTAGAGGGACTAAGAATAGACTCACTGCCCTTAAGCTACCAAGCTACATGATCACCCTGAATTTCTCGTCCCCAACAGTGAAACCTACAGGCAAGTGGGCCTAAGTTGAAGACAGAATTACACTGGGCTGTAATGTTCTGGCAACCCTCATGTCCGCTGAGATTATCCTGGTTTACCACCAAGAGAACATCCCCTTGGGCAACCTAACCCATTGACTTTGGACCATACCTCAATATATATCTTGCGATCTTATCTCAGTATCAGGGCAGCAGGATGATCAATTCCCTGCCTGTTCCCATATCTTGGTGAAGGGATTGACTCTGAGTGGGAGGCGCTCCAGGTTGGAGGGGCATCCATGTTGTATTCATCAGAGATTCAGAGAAAAGGTTCTGAACTCTCATTTTGTTTCAAAGTACCTTAACCTTGGGTTTTCTCTCTCAAAAACTGTTGAGGCCGGAATCAATTGAAAATTTCAAAACTGAGTTTGATAGATTTTTGTTAGTGCTGGGGCACTAAGGGATGGGGAACTTATGGATTTAAGACCCAGTTCGACCATGACCTTATTGAACAACAGAATGGGCATGAAGGGCTGAATGGCCTATTCCTGCTCCTGTTTTCCTATGTTTCCTAAGCAACATCGAAAGGTGGATTGTATGATATTACAAGCCCAGTGGAAAAGAGAGAAACTTGCATCAAATCCAAGCTTAATTTTAATATGAAAAGTGCTTCCTTTCACTTGATCCAGATTTGACCCCCGGCATGTGAAATTCCAATTCTGAATTAATTCCAAACCAGTGCAACAGTCATTCGGATAAATGAAACCTGACTCATTTAGCCAGTTGTACAATGATGGGCTGTCCCACTTGCCTCCCATCGATTTTACCTCAAGTGCCTGATTGAGTAATGCTTTCTGACATTTGTAGTTAGCCTGGTGATGTGGCAGTGTTGCCTCATACTGCGCTTCTCATTGTAACAACAGGTATTCGAACAGCGTCTTGTACATAGAAAACATGCCCAAGGAAGAGGAACTACAAGAAAGAAATGGACGTGTAGCCATGGTGGGAGAGATTTAGAGAGGTGACCAGTGACTTGTTGAAAAAGATGAGCTTTGAGAAGATTTTTAGTGGTGAAGGAAGAATCTAAGGCAGTGGAGAATAAGGTTTAATTCGGGGGTGGGGGGTGAGTATGTGGGCATGGGTTTGCTCATGTCTGGGGCTCCCTTTGGAGGAGATTGGGGATTTGAGTTCTGTGGATGATCTCTCAGAATCTGCTGGGTAGGAGAATTAATAGATGAATCAGGTTTACCAGTCTGGTTGTCATCTGGATCTCTCAATGAATGCAGCATCTCTGGTTCGATTGTGTAGATGACTGTTTCGACTGTCTGAAGATAGCTTCTGTTTGGCAAACAGTGCATGTCTGCTCCGTCTCATTGTACCATTTTCGGTTTTACTGATATAGGACCGTGGATGTAGTGTCTGTTCAAACACTTGCCCATAGTGAGCTTGGTCTCAGGTCCAAACTGGCTCTCCTGATTGGAGGTCTGGCAGGTTGCATGCTTTGTGACATTTGTCTTAGTTTCACATCTGGCTGGAGTGATACTTCTCCCTCACCTTATCCAAGTCAGAAGCTTGTACATGCTGCATGAGTGTGTATGGGAGAGTACGAAGTTGAGTTCTCAGTCTTTTTCCCATTCAGAATTTACATGGTGCTAAACCATTTTGGAGTGGAATTGAACGATAGCTCAGAAGTGCAAGTTGGATGTCATCGTTCTTCAGCAATGCTTTCACTGTGCGCACTCCTCTTTCAGCTTCATCATTGGCTTGAGGGTATCTTGGTGAGCTGGTAGGATGGACAAATCCATATGGTGTCATGAACTCTTTAAAGTATTCATTGGAAGTCTGTGGTCCATTGTCTGAGATTACAAGGTCTGGGATTCCATGCGTTGCAAATGTCTCTTTCAGCAATGTATCACTGCTTCAGAAGTGCAACCTTTCAGTCACTTGACTTTTATCCACCTGGTGTAGTAATCTATTGCAATCAAGAACATCTTACCTCTGTGTTCAAAGAGGTTCATCCCAAAACATTCCCATGGTCTTGATGGAAAAGAAGATCCTGATGATGAACCGCATAAGTAATACAGTTTGATGTCATCTCTTCCATCAACTTTGAGAGAGCTGGCCACCAAACAGAATGTCTTGCTTTGGCTCAACAATTTGTGATGCCTATATGTCCTTGATGTCCATCTCCAAACTCTCGGAATGACTACTCTCTTGTCATAGATGTAAGTCATCAGCCACACTGAGGTGTCCTCTCTGTTCATGGTGCTGTCTGAGAATGGGATTGTGTGGCGTGTATGCTGCCCATCCTTTGACGCAGTACTCTCTGACTTAAGTACATTCTTCATCGGATTTCTGTGCATTTCTGATTTTATTCAGTCGCTGAGTTGTTGCTGGTAGAATTGTGGTTGTTGGCGAGACAAAGGTTTCTACCTCTTCAACAAGGCCAACATCACCTTGTCCAGGCTTTACCACTGAGATACTGGACAAAGCATCTGCTGTATTCTGCTACTTACCCAGAATATTCTCGTCTTAACACCAAATCTCATCATCCTCAGTCTGAATTGTTGTACTCGAGGGGGCATTTTTGCCAACTCCTTAGAATTTAAGAGTGTCCTTAAGGGTTTGTGGTCTGTCCCTACCTTGAAGTGGAGACCAAGGACATAACCTGCAAACTTTTCACAAGCAGTTAATGCTTCTTCCTCTATCGCTGAAAATCTCTGTTCAGTCTCTGTCAGTGAATGGGATGCATAGTAAAATGGTCTACCCTTTCCACCCATCTGTATCTGAAAGAGTATAGCTCCCAATCCTGTAGAAAATGAATCTGCAGTGATGACAGTGGGTAGTTCTGGGTCATAGTGAGTTAAAATCTTAGGTGATATCAGCATCTCTTTGATTTTCCCAACAGGCCACTATTGTGCTTCCTCCCAGCACTAAGCATTGTCCTGTCTTAACAGCTGATGTAGTGGCTCATTGACAGAAGCCAGGTTGGGCAGGAATGTTCCCATTTGGTTTACCACATCCATGAATCTCTGGAGTTCAATCACATTCTAAGGAGCTGGAAACTCCTTGATTGCTCTTGTCTTCTGTGGGTCAACTCTGACACTGGATGCAACCACAATATGCCCAAGGAACTTGCGAGAATTCACTTTTGTTGTTGAATATAAGTTCTGCTTCCGGGAGGCATCACAGCACAGCTCGCACTCTAGTGTCATGTTCTATCTGAGTGGATCCATGGATCAGGAAATCATCCATGTGACATACAACTCCATCCAGTCATTCTAAGATGCTAGGCATTGTTCTCTGGAAGATTTCTGGTGTTGACATGATGCCAAAGGGTAATCTGTTGAAACCAAACCTCCCAAGCTGAGTAATGAAGGTTGTCAGCAACTTACTCTTCATCAAGGACTAGTTGACAAAAATAACTATTTGCTTCTAGCTTTGTGAAGACTGAACTCTTTCCCAACTTTGATAAACTCTTGTCTATTGGCAACATAGGATGAACTTCATGTTCAACTGCTTTGTTCAGCTGTGTAGGATCTATTCAAATTCTGATCGATCTGTTGGGTTGTGGCACTGGAACCATCCCTGAACACCAGCTTGTTGGTTCTGTCACAGGTGAGGTAACCCCTTGCTTCAACCTAGAGTCAACTTCCTTCTTTACCTTTGGCAAGAGTGGATGAGGAACTTTTCTGGGTGCAAACAGCCACATTAGTTTTGTTTCAGGATAAGGGGTGATGTGGTACACTGTCTTCAGCATTCCTAGTCCTGTAAACAGCTGTGGAAATTCAGCTCTGAAGATTTTAAGCTGATCTTCTCGGCTTTCCAGTTCCTCTACTCTGCAAATCAGATGTAACTTGATAC
This sequence comes from Carcharodon carcharias, assembly GCF_017639515.1. Classification (NCBI taxonomy): domain Eukaryota; kingdom Metazoa; phylum Chordata; class Chondrichthyes; order Lamniformes; family Lamnidae; genus Carcharodon; species Carcharodon carcharias. The sequence goes on from NC_054483.1 coordinate 103,971,978, forward strand.
TTTCCTGTTTAAGACTGAACAGCTCTGGTTCAGGATCATGTATAAAGTTTCGGTGATTTCTTTCTGTCTGTATATAGAAGGGTTGCAATCAGTTGTCCTATAACCTTGAGTTCCACACCTCCTGTCCTGTGTAGTATTTTGCATAACGGCTGATGAGCAATTTTCTCCAACCATGGTTCAGTCTCAGAAAGAACCAAAACTGCTGCACCTGTGCCTAACTTAAAGTGTGTCTTATTTCCCTCGACTAGGGTATTAGCACTCCAGCAGCTTCCACTTGGTTCCTGGATATCTCGAAGGAAAGGCGCCTCAGTATCATTGATATCATCTGCTTCATGGATCTTGCCACTTTTTCAAGGCATTTTGTTTTGTTTATTCAGTGCAGGCTTCTTGCTGTGGCACACTGCCTGGAAGTGGCCTTTCTTTCTGGCATTCAGCCCCTTTGGTGGGACAGTTTTCACGCCAGTGGGTGGAACTGCCTGTCTCCGCTGGTGTCGGGCGTGTTCAGTGGTGTGAGCAGATAATATGGCGAGAAGGCCAAAAATCAGTTTCATAATGTCATGAGACCAGTTTGCGATCATCCACTCCGCTCACTGAGGTGGGCCGCATTCCTCGTCATTGGACGTTGGGAGCCTCATTGTAATACATCAGCATGGCATTATAAGGCCAGCCTGCCGGACTCATCCTTTAGCGGCACTGGGTGGCTGTCCTCTTTTGCAGGGCATTGGCGCTGACCACCACTGCCACCGCCAGCCTTGCTGGATTGGTGATGCCACTGTCCATCCTGTGGCCAGAGGTGGGGCTAGAGGACATCGTGGTCGGCCTCCACAGCAGCCAACATGCATTCCAGTGACGCGTCATTAAACCTGGGGGCGGCGGTGGTGGGGGTGGGGGTGGGTGGTGGGTGGCTACAGTCTTCTTGCATTTCGTGGACACCTTCCCTGCAGTAGTCATGGGCTGGAAACACAGATGTGTGCGCACAGCTGGACTTTAAATATGGCTCCCGGCATGATGAAGCAGTGAGGTGTTGGTGTGGCAGGTGAATGAGAGTCCGCCTGCCATGGAAACGGCGTGTTTCCTGGGAACGCATAACTAATGCGGCAGGTTTGGGACGACACAGCGTGAAAACCCGCCATTGTGGTGTTTTACAACGTTTTACCCGCCCACTACCACACTTAGTGCACGATTCCACCCCAGTGGTTTTTCTACTTACAGGTAGCTGGGGCGGCTGATGGACACTCTTCCTGCCTCCCCTGCTTAATGACGGCCACCCCTCTGCTTTATACTCCACTGAGTCAGTCATTTTTGGGATTATTGTTCTGTCTGTCACCCCTGAATAACCGCTCGATCTTCCTTCCTGACTTCAGCCTGTCTGCTCCGCTAAATTGCCTTTGTAAAAGTAAAATTATCCAAGTGGTCAGACAATGCTTCATCCAAGACTCCAACAACAATTCTGTCCCTGATTCGTTTATCTTTTAAACTGGCATATTCACAATTCTCTGCAAGTCTATACAGATTGTGACAAACATATCAATACGATCCCCTTGTCGCTGGGTACCCTTGTTAAATTTAGCCCACTTGACAAATGGTGTTCTTTCACAGATTGAAGTGGGCATCAAATGCTTTTATTGCTTCCCTTGCCTGACTGGGATGGCATCTGCAAAGCCACCCTTTGATATATAACACTGTGCTGACCTGCTCACTGCTGGGCTTCGCAGCAAGGCCTGATGTGGTACAACACCTGTAAAATCTTCAGCGCTAGTTCAGCTACATTTCTGTTTGATTGGGGCTTGTGACCAGGTCGTAGCTTTCTGGTACTAGAGACTCTTCCTTGCTTGTTCTTTCACTCGCTGCCACCATATAATATTCTTTGTCTTGAGCAAATACAAGATATTTACAGAGTCTGCTGAGGTAAGGAAAGCATTAACTTTATCGGAACACTTCCTGTGATGATGTGTATTGTGTCTCAATAGCATATCTCACAGTTAGAATTAACCTCTTATACTATAGTTTCCTTCTCTTTCTGACTGAGTATCTTCTCCCATTTTCATTAGCTTGACTCTAATTGTAGTTTTCTGTTGTGTATTGAATCAGACTAACACATGCTCAACTGCAGGTATCCATTATTGAACAAATGTATTTACGTTTCCCCAAAGAGAGGGCAGCAGAGAGAGGGCAGTATAACAAAATGCCTGGCAATTACAATATACTGTAAGTTGCTTTTACAATCCTTTAATTGCATACCTTCATGACAGAACTTACATAAAATGGAAACAACATAAGTCATTCTCTTCATAATTTCTCAACCTTGGTCTCCACCAGGCAGTGTCGCCACTCTAATAAATGCTGGCAATGCAGAACTGTTGCCCGAATCTGCTTCCATTTCTTCCCCATCTGTTTTACTTTCCCAATAGGTCGTCATTATTGGAGGCTGTGCCTTCAGTTGCCAGGGCCCTAAGCTCTGGAATTCCCTCCCTAAACTTCTCCACCTCTGGTTCCATCCTCATGATCTTCCGCCACTTAAAATGCAACTTGTTGACCATATTTTTTGGCACCAGTGCTAATAGCTCCTTATATGGCTCAGTGTCAAACTTTTGACTTATCATATTGCTGTGAAACACATTAAAGGTACTATATAGATGTAACTTGGTGCTATTGTCGAGGACAGCGTAGCAATGATTGCTTGGACATTGGGCACATTCAGGATAAGTACTTTGGGCGTGGGACTGTAAGGGGGTGACTAGCACCCGTGGAGCCTTCAACAGAAGTGAGGGAGTTACAGAATGAGAGAATCTATCCTAAATGCTCCATGAACACTTTATTCCAACAGGGAGTTTGATGCTCCTTTTGATTGGCCTTTCTTCTGTCAGAGTTGTCTAACATGCATTGACAGCAAGTATTATAGTGGGCTTAGAACTCCAAAATGCTGTCATGGTGGCAGGAGTCGTCCACATAATATTTAATAATGTCTTCAGTGGATCTGAAGCCTGGCTGCTCGAGAAATGTTTGAAGGCTGATCTGCGTTTTTCCCAATCACTCCTTTCTTCCAAAATGCCAAGCCTTCTTATCATTCACCTTAATAAGACTTTCCAGTGTACGCCGACACGCAAGAGGTACTGAAACTACGCATTCTGTCCTGTAATCTCGATTAAAAAGGCAGCTTAAGTAAATAAATTACAAAATATTAAATCAGCTTATATCCATCCTTCCCTCCCTGGGGTCTCTGTCCAAAAGCCGAATGGATGAAATAGGAATTTTCAGCATTTTCTATTTCAAATTCTCCTATCCTCATGCAGCTCATCGCAACCTGAAGATAGTGGCATCGTGGCGATGTTACTGGGCCAATGATCCAGAGGGCCAGGCTAATGTTCAGGGGGCACGGGTTCAAATCCCACCACGGCAGCTGGTGGAATTTAAATTCTATTAATAAAATCTGGAATTGAAAACTAGTCTCAGTGATGGCGACCATGGGGAGGATTCTCTTCCAGCTGGGCAGGAGTGGTGGGCAGGCTGCACGCCCCCATCTTACGTGGGCCGACCAATTAAGGATCCTGAAAACTTGAAAAAGAGAATTAAAAAAAAAAAATGATTCAGACAAGTCCCCTCGTGTGACGTGTCAATGAATTTTAATAAATTTTTTTATTAACGTCATAAGCCCTTCGTGAAACCTAATCCCGCCCGTGGATGAGGTTCCACGATAAAGGCGAAGGCTGCCTGGAGTCTTCGCCTGCCCCCCCCACCAACCTTAAGGTTGGACGGCAACCCTGACAACCACTCCAATTAGTTGAGTAATGGCCTTAACAGGCCTTTGACAGTCCGGCAGACGCTCAGCCGACTCTGGTGTGCCCCCGCCGAACGGAAGATGGGAATGACGTGTGGTGACATCGGAATGCACACCTCATGAAAAAATCATCGGTTGTCATAGAAACCCATCTTGTTCACTAATGCCCTTTAAGGAAGGAAATATGCCGCCCTTACCTGGTCTGGCCTAAATATGACTCTGGTTGGCTTTTAACTGCCCCCTGAAATGGCCTAGCAAGCCACTCAGTTCAAGGGCAATTAGAGATGGGAAACAAATGTTGGCCTTGCCAGAAACACCCACATCCCATGAAAGAATAAATGATAAAAAACCAAACTGGTCAAGAGATATTGGAGTGTGTAATTTTCGGAGAGAATTAAAGCCAGCCCAGTCACACTCTTAATGTTGGAGAGGCTTTTGGGGCAAAAAAGGGAAAGAAAAGAAAGACTCATATTTCCACAGTGCCTTTCACAACCTCAGGATGTCCCAAAGTGCTTTACAGTCAATGCTATGTCGTCACTGCTGGGATGTAGCAAATATGAGGTGCCCAGAAAACCTGCTTTTAGTTTTGTTGGCTGAGATTAAGTATTTGCCTCAGGTCACCTGAGAGAACTCCTCTGCTCTTCTTCAAAAGAGAACTCTGGGATCTTTCATATCCACCTCAGAGGACAGATGGAATCCCAGTTTAATGCATATTTAACAGACAGCACCCCTGACAGTGCAGCACTCCCTTAGAACTGGCACTTATTATGACACAGCCGATGGTAAGTGCTGAGTTGTTCAAATCCCAGAGGGAAACTTGAAACAACTGTCATAACCAATTTTTGCAATTTGTATGTTTCGAGATGCAGGCTTTGAATTCAGTTGTAATAAGACCACTGAGCCTCAAGAGGTTTCTATAAAACTAAATTAAACATTTATTAATTAAAATATTGTAAGTGCACACATACGTCTACAAATGACTATGATAATAACTTCAAAAATTATCCCCTAATTAATCTGACTCTCAGTTACACCGCCGTTAAGGCAACTGCAAAACACGTAGATTTAAACAGACCCCTGGCAAAGCACACTCTGGACAGTCACATTCAAAATGAGTTTCTTTCAGCTCTGGGCCCTTGCAGATGGTGGCTTGAGGCTTACAGGCTGGAGGCTTTAGATCTTAGAATCCCTCTTCCTTTACCAACAGCCTCCTCTTTCTTTCTACATATTTTCCTCTTTGAATGCAAATTCTCATTGTATCACTAGGTCTTTTGAACTTTACCTCTTCTAACAATAAAACTCTTTCAAAACACCAATTTTATTAGTAGGCTTTGGAAAAAGTAAACACATTGTTTGGCTTCTTCTGGAGAGGTGTAATATTTCACCCATTCTTTTGAATGGTTTATTTAAAAATGCAAATTGCTCCCTTTTCACTTCACCTTCTAATGTCCCTATGTTTACCTAATTACCATTTCAAACCTACTTCTCTTCTATTCATCAAAGCCGCTAGACCAGCTGGCTTTAATCTAATTAAGACACTTACACACGCACATAGACACAGATACCACTAGAATTCTATTTTAAAATAATTTCCAATTACATTTTAGACATTATGATATCTTCTTGACACACTGGGCACATCAGCCTGCATGTTGTGCTGAAGTATCAGGAGTCGGTCTTGAAATGTGAAGCGAGAGTTTCTACCCACTGAGTCATAGCCATAGTGTGTGTATAATCCCACAGATACCAGACGTCCAGCACCTTGACAATTCTTCATGTGTGAATGTTGACTGCTTGCCTCATTGAAGAGGCTGCTGGTGAAGATTGTGCCGAATTACTATCCCATCGGCAAGTTTCTTGCACATTTGGTGTGGCTGCTTGACTGTAGAGAGCTGAAAATGTGAGAGTAAACAAGTTAAAGGCTGGGGGCAGAGGATAGGGGTCACCTTGAGGGAGGAACCATGGAGGGCTGGGCTTTGTAGGGTTTGATTTATGCTCATGGGGGCCATTCAGCCACTCAAGCCTGTTTCACCATCATGACTGATCTGTACCTTAACTACATTTATCCATCTTGGCTGTGTAACCTTTATTAACTTTACTCAACAAAATCTATCAATCTCAGTTTTGAATTTTTCAATTGACCCTCAACCTCAACAGCTCTTTGGGAGCAGAAAGTGCCAGAATTCTACTCCCCTCTGTGTAAAAAAGTGCTTCCTGACATCACCCTTAAACAGCCTGGCTCTAATTTTAAGGTTCTGCCACCCCCCCCCCCCCCCCCCCCCCCCACGGCCAGCCCCCTCGCCACATACCTCCAGATGAAATATTTTCTCTCTATCTACTGTATCAAATCCTTTAAACGGCTTAAATATCTGAAATAATTCACGGTTTAAACTTCTGAGCTCAAGGGAATATAAACCTAGCCGATGCAAGCTGTTGTAATTTAACTCTTTTAGCTCCAGTAGCATTCACTGTATCCTCTCCAAGGCAAATATATCCTTTTAACCCCAGCAAAACCATTGACATACATGTCTTTAAATGTTCTCAGGGTGACTTCCAGAGTTCCCTTTTAAGGGCTGTTGGTTAAGCCGTGTCATGTTGGGTACCAATGGGCGGAGCCTGTAGGAATCCAGCTCCTCCCATTGATACTTGCATTGGGATCCTATTGACGTGATTGGTTAATGAGGTTCCCAACTAATGAGGTTTCTGTCAGGCACATGGGCCGTTCATTTCAAGGCCAGCGACCAAAATGGCAGCAAACCAGACGATGGAGGAAGTGAAGCTGTAATTGGTTTGATTGTCCCCTTAATAGTACAGCCTCCGCATTGCCCTGATCAGGGGAAGGGGAACTCAAGTACCAAGGGCCATAAAACAGACAAATGGAGCTCTGGATTTTATACATAAAGGGCATTTACTATGGTAGTGCGGAGATGATGTTAAATTGTTCGAGATAATCTGTATTAGGTACTGGCCCGGGTACCCCAGTTATGGGAGGTATTAGAGGCACCAAAAGGGGACAATGATGATTCTTTTTTAATTCCCTATACCTTCCCTAAGTGACAATTTTTCATTCATGATCACGGATGCTTACAACTGTAACAATAACTCACTGTTTTAAAGGAGTTTAACGTGCTTTAACCTGCAGATTCATTGAAAGAGACCTCTATCTCCGCTGGCCTGTTAAATTGACAAAATTGGGCACATAAAGCTTGCCTGATTACAGCTTAATTTTTCTCCAGATACACATACACATTACTAACCTGAGTTAACAGTGCCATCCTCACACTGAGCTCAGTACAGATTGAGTTTAACCAAGATGTCCTTCAAACAAGAGATGGACCCAAGTAGTGAATTTTTTTCCTCATTTGAAATCCCACTTTCCCCTCACAGTTGAATTACTGTGAATACTCCTTTAATTCCACAAACACAGTTTCAACAATCTGAAGCAGTAAACCTGCCTGGTTTTCCCATCCCCGTAAACCAAGGGACTCCAGGCAAACGGTACATCCCTCCCTCTGTTCCACCCCAACGTTGCGATCCGCTGACCCAACACATTGACAATTTACATTTACATAGCACCTCTCATAGTGAAATGGCCACAGTGCTTCACAGGAGTGTTGTCAAACAATATTTGACACTGAGCTACATAAGGGGATATTAGGGCAAATCACCAAATGTTTGGTCAGATAGGTAGGTTTTAAGGTCGGTTTTGAAAGTAGGAGAGAGAGGTGCAGAGATTTAGGGAGGGAATTCCATAGCTCAGGCCATTGGTAGCTGAAGGCATGGCTGCCACTTGTGGAGTGAATACAATTGGTCATGCCACAAGAGTCCAGAATTGGAGGAGCACAGAGATCTTGGAGAATTACAGAGATTGTGAGGAGGATACATGGAGACAGGGAGATTGAACATGACCAGAGACTGAATCAGAGAACCTTCCTTACCCATATCCCATAGACCAATTGGTTAATCATGTGTGTCAGCTGTGGTTCAGTAGGCAGCACTCTCACCTCTGAGTCACAGGATTCTGGGTTCAAATTCCTACTCTCAGGCTTGAGCACAAAAATCCAGGCTGACAGTACAGTGGTGAGGGAGTGCTGCACTCCTGGAGGTGCTGTCTTTTGGATGAACCATTAAACTGAGCCAGTTTGGGTGGCTGTAAAAGATCCTCAGGCACTATTTCAAAGAAGAGCTGGGGAAGCCTCCCTAGTGACCTGGTCAATAATTATCTCTCAATCAACATCAGGAAAACAGATTCTCTGGCCATTTTCACATTGCTGTTTGTGCACAAATTGGCTGCTGTGTTTCCTATATTGCAACAGTAACTACACTTCAAAGTACTTTGTTGGCTGTAAAGCACTCTCAGACATCTAGTGGAATATAAATGCAAGCCTTTGTCTTCTTATTACTTATCTATCCAGGAGACCCCTGGAAGACATTGTGTCTTGGTCTGGTATTCCACTGAATGAATATGCAAGTTCCACATGACTTCGAACAGAAGTACATTGGTTAATAAATCTCAATTGGACATGGAAAGGAACCAGTGAAAAATCACTGGACTTAGAGCAGGAATGAGAAGTTAAAGTGAGGAAGAAAGGCTGGAAGAATTCTTTCCCCAATGAAACAGTATGGTGAGGACCAACCTAAGGAAGTTTTCAAATTGATGAAAGGTTTTGCCAGAGTGGATGATGAAGGATTGCTTCCCCTGGTTGGTGCATTGACTGAAGAGCTCATAGCAAAGGATGAAAGGAGCAGGTTAGAACATTTCGAGAGAGTTATTAGGACCTGGAATGTTTTACCACAAGTGGTAATTGTGAGGCAGTAAGAACATCTAAAAGGGAATTGGGTAAGGAATCGCAGAGGAAAAATATTAAGGATACAGGGAAGTTGGATTGACATTAGATGGCATCCAATTGATGAGATGGAACTAGCCCAGGCAGGCTGGGCTGAATGGCCTCTTCCTGTGCTGCACTTTGGTTGAGATTTCTGATTAAGGAGAAGGATTCAAACAACAGGGAACAGGGAACACAAGCTAAAAAAAAAGTTTAAGTTAAGTGTTTGAAGTCAGGCATAACATGGTACTTAATTGTACTGTGTACATCAACAGTGTATAATTTCCTGTGATCTGGCATCCAGAGCTATACACAATGATCAAGGTAATGGTCTTAGGATTGGTGATTGCAGTGGGACATTATCCAAAAATGAAAAGGCTTCCTAATTTACCCAAGCACCCTTTAATGGCCTTTGTGTCTTCCTGTCCCAGGAGTGTTTTATAGGCACAATGCAGAGGGAGCTTTACTCTGTATCTAACCCCGTGCTGCACCTGTCCTGGGAGTGTTTGATGGGGACAGTGTAGAGGGAGCTTTACTCTGTATCTAACCCCGTGTTGTACCTGTCCTGGGAGTGTTTGATGGGGACAGTGTAGAGGGAGCTTTACTCTGTATCTAACCCCGTGCTGTACCTGTCCTGGGAGTGTTTGATGGGGACAGCGTAGAGGGAGCTTTACTCTGTATGTAACTCCGTGCTGTACCTGCCCTGAGAGTGTTTGATGGGGACAGTGTAGAGGGAGCTTTACTCTGTATATAACCCTGTGCTGTACCTGTCCTGGGAGTGTTTGATGGAGACAGTGTAGAGGGAGATTTACTCTGTATCTAACCCTGTGTTGTACCTGTCCTGGGAGTGTTTGATGGGGACAGCGTAGAGGGAGCTTTACTCTGTATGTAACTCCGTGCTGTACCTGTCCTGAGAGTGTTTGATGGGGACAGTGTAGAGGGAGCTTTACTCTGTATTTAACCTCGTGCTGTACCTGTCCTGGGAATGTTTGATGCGGACAGTGTAGAGGGAGCTTTACTCTGTATCTAACCCCGTGCTGTACCTGTCCTGGGAGTGTTTGTTGGGGACAGTGTAGAGGGAGCTTTACTCTGTATCTAACCCCGTGCTGTACCTGTCCTGGGAGTGTTTGATGGGGGCAGTGTAGAGGGAGCTTTATTCTGTATCTAACCCCGTGCTGTACCTGTCCTGGGAGTGTTTGATGGGAGCAGTGTAGAGGGAGCTTTACTCTGTATCTAACCCCGTGCTGTACCAGCCCTGGGACAGTTTGATGGGGTAACTAGGCATTTCATTGAAAAGCATTCCAATTACGCAGTAATAACTCTCACTAGCTCTGACAAACACAAATTTAAAATTAAAGTAAACATGAATGATCAATGCTGAGACGAAGTCGGATTTGAAATTCTTCTCCTTTATAAAATCCTGTAACTTTTTCCTTATCTCCATTTGCCAGACAGAAAATCATTTACTCTGTGCTGCATTAGTCTTGTTGTTTCTGCTAATAGGCTGCATTCAATGAGGCACTGCTGTGGATTTATGTCATCTCTAACACAGCTTTACAGTGGATGAGTTGACAAGGTTGAGCTCTTTAATTCAATGCATAATTTTTTTTTAGAAATTGCTGCATTTAGGGGATTCTTCAGCTGTTCCAGGGAAGCCTTCATCCTAAGTTATTTTTTAAATGGTCCACCCAAGGAATAGAGGATTATGATGGTAGGGTAAGATGAGTAGCGATTCAAACAGTTTATATGGAACAATTGCACAGACCAGTTGCGCCGAGTGTCCTGATTCTCTGCTGTAAATTCAATGTATAAAGAAAGAAAGGCTTGCATTTCTATAGCGCCTTTCATGTCATCCCAAAGTGCTTACAGCCAATGAAGTGCTTAATCACTGTTGTAGTGTGGGAAATGGTGCAGCCAATTTGCGCACAGCAAGCTCCCTCGAAAAGCAATGTGATAATGACCTGATCACCTTGCTTTTAGTGATATTTGCTGAGGGATAAATTTTGGCCAAGACCCCAGAGAGAACTTTCTGGCTCTCAGGATCTTTCATATTCATCTGAGAGGCCAAACTTGGTTCAATGTTCCATCCAAAAGATGGCTCCTTCAACAGTGCAGCACTCCACCAGTACTGCAGTGGGAGTTTCAGCATAGATTTTCTTTGCTGGAGTCTCTGGGGTGGGAATTGAACCCAGTACCTTCTGACTTAGAAGTGAGAGTGCTGCCAGCTGAGCAGCAGCTGACATGATGTACCAGCCATTAAAAGGGCAATGCCACAGTTAAGATTTAATAAGCAACACTCTTTTAAATGTAAACAGATGGTAGGATGATGCCAATCATATTGAGAAATATTATTCCTGTACAATAAACACCATCACTGCAATGGCAATCATACCCCAGATTCTCTTAGGAAAAGCAGTGCCTGCCTTTAATGTTTAGGTATAATTCAGTTGGATTTTCAGGAAACTTTTGATAAAGTTCCACAAGACTTTTAAAGAAGCCTCATGGAATTACTGGCAATTAACCATATGGATTGGAGAATTAGTTTAGACAGAAAAAAAAAAATTCTTGCATTTTTATATCACCTTTCACATCCTCAAGACACCTCAAAGCACTTCATGGCCAGTGAATGATTTTTGAAGCGTTGCCATTGTTGTCATGTAGGCAACCGATATGTGCAGAGCAGTATCCCACAAGCAGCTATGAGATAATTTCATGATGTTGGCTGACCAGCTTTTCCTTGAATAATGGCCGTGGGATATTTTGCATCTGCCTGAGAGTGCTGATGTCACCCTGGTTTAACATCGCACCCAAACTCAGTGCAGCACTGAGCCTGAGACAGTCTGGACTTTATGCTCAAGTTTCTGGAGTGGAGCCTCAAACCCACCAGCTTTCTGATTCTGAAGCATGAGTGCTATCTACTGAGCCATGGCACAGAATGTCCAAGAGATGGAAAATTCATTGGGTGCAAAATTCAATCACATATCACCACTTCTAGCAGCCCTATGACAACCTACCTGGTTTCCCAGGACAGGCTGCATGTGAGAAGCTACCTGCGCTTCCAAAGTGGCATTCACTGAGGAGGTGGGTGCATCCCCTGCCTGCGCCTGAACATGTTAAATTGCACTATCCTGGGGTCACAAAGCCTCAATGACGGATGTGATGCCAGGATCCCAAATTTGATGGAAGTAGGTCCTGGCAATGCCTACATTTTCCACTGTTGGAAATAGAAGTATGAAGCAGCAAGATGGCCCTGCAAGTAATGTTACTTAAAGGGCCAGACACACTGATTGCAGGTTAATTACATTCTTGCAACTTTTTCCATTGCCAAATATCGGAAAGTACTTGGGAGTGCTTTTGGGTTTTTTTTGTGTGAGATCATTGGACCTCTTTTGTTACCATTGCCAGGTCCAAACTCCCAGAGTTGACCTTCCTGGCCACCTGCTCCCAATCCCCTCTGAGAGTGGTCATTGAGGGTCTCCTGACCCCCTCCCCACAAGACCATGACATCACTTCTCCTGCCCACCCACATCACCAATGCCTCCAGCACTGCATCAGCCAGTCTGGATTGCTCTGTCTGCCCCAGGGTTCAGCTTCCAGGAATTTCCATTGTAGCAATCTTTAGGTTGCAGCTTCCCTTTAAGAAGCAGCCTGCCTTTAAGGAAGGGCAGACTGCCTGTACCACTTGGCCTGCAAATAACACAGCTGGGGTCTCCTGCTGTGTGCAGAGCTCACCAGCAGCGTTCAGAAGGAGACAACAGCACTAGTTCTGCAATCATTCAGATAAAGTAGGTAGATGAATTTTGTATTACCATTTCGCAGGTCACAATGTGAATCGTGGCTCCCTCATTCCCAAAAATCAAGCAGATGAATTTCATGTCCAGAGTCTCTTTTTCTACCTCCATTGTGCGCAATAGACTCAGAATCATAGAAATTTATACATGGAAGGAGACCATTCGGCCCATCACGTCTGCACTGGCTGACAAGTAACCATCCAACCTAATTGCCTCAACACTGCCCCTTGAACAATTGTGAACCTTTTGCTGCCAATTTCCCTCCTGGGGATCTTTCCAAGTATTGCCTACTCTGAAAAAGTGTTTCCGATACAGAAGTAGCACCATTGATGGAAATCTGAAATAAAAAGAAAAAATAATGATCCTTCATCAGAACATTCTGACAAACATTGAAATAATCCTGTCCTGAAGCAACAATGTGGTATGGACAAGAATTTCAGTCATGGATGAGCTGAAGCTGCATGGGAACCCTTGACGTTATGGTGCAGTCATCTTACTGGTGGGAATGATAAGGGGTCGGAATTTCAGTTCAGTGTCAAACATGATGCAAGTCTGCGAACACTGGCTCAAACCTAAAATGTTGCCAGGGGGAGGGAGCGGAGTTTGGAGTTAGCACTGAAAAAGATGGCTTCAGTGTTCAAAATATTTAATTGAAAGAAATTTCTGCTTATCCAGAACTGGATTGTGGACAAGCAGGTGTGACATATCAGAGGCTGTGGAGGGACCAAGAGAGTTGGTGGTGATACAGAGCTGGATGCCACCAGTGTATGTATGAGGAGCCTGATTCTTTTATCTTGATATCTGATAACTCCCTGTACGTTCCCTCACATTCACCACCTTTAAAGGTTGAAATGTTTGTGCCATTCTCTAACCCGTCTTCAGAGCCAGGTACAATGGTGTGTGTTGGCACACCGCAGCAGACAGAAAACCTGGAAGACCTGTGCCTCTTGCACCGAATAACCTTGGGCCATTTCTGTTGCTATAGGTTCATGGCAACAACCATCTAACAGAGAGCTGATTTAAGCAGGATATTTAACTGAAAGCATCAATTTTAAATCTGGACAGTTGTGGATTTTGGATTAATGTAAAAATCAACCTTGTGTTAAATCAGTCTGAAAGGAAAGAGGGAGCAATGACCTTAGTCTTCATAACCAAGATTCAGGAATAATCAACAGGCAAAGGAATGCAGCCAAAATCACAATTTAGAAATTTGCTTTGGTGTTTAATATATCAATAAACCCTCCTCAGCTTAAGCCAATACTTCATGTTTTCTGAAACAGTTGGACCAACTCTTCACAAAGAACTTGGATTGGCTCTGGACTAACCGTGGCCTGTATAAATGCAAGAGCTTTCTTATTTTTTTAATGCTGTTGCTAGTTTTGTCAGCTGTTGCTCAGTGGTAGCACTCTCTGACTCAGAAGGTTGTGGGTTCGAGTCCAACTCCAGGATTTATGCATAACAATCCAGGCTGACACTTCAGTACAGTACTGAGGGAGTGCTACAGTGTCAGAGATGCTACCTTTGAGATGAAATATTAAACTGAGGTCCTGCTTGACCCTTCAGGTATATGTAAAATATTCCCTGACACAATTTCAAAGGAGACCATGTGAGTTATTCTGAGGGCCCTCAACCACCAGCACTAGGCTAAGGTAGTGGTGTAGTGGTAATGTCATTGGAGTGGTAACCCAGAGGCCCAGGCTAATGCTGTGGGAACATGGGTCCAAATCCTGGTGGAATTTAAATTAAATTAATAAATCTGGACTTGAAAGCTAGTCCTGATTGTTGTTTTTAAAAACCCATCTGGTTTACTTATGTCCTTTAGGGAAAGGAATCTGCTGTCCTTACCCGGTCTGCCCTACATGTGACTCCAGACCCACAGCAATGTGGTTGACTCTTAGCCTCCCTCTGAAATGGCTGAGCAATCCACTCAGTTCAAGGGTAATTAGGGCAGAGCAACAAATGCTGGCCCTGCCAATGGTGTCCACAACCCATGAAAGAATTAAAAAAAAACTAAAACTGATGATCTGGCTATTATCATGTTGCTGTTTGTGGGAGCTCGTTGTGGGAAAATTAGTTCAACATTTCAACAGTGATTGCTTCATTGGTGGTAAAATGCTTTGCGACATCTGCTGGTGTTGAAAACTGTTATAGACATGCAAGTTTTAAAAAAGTTTTTGCAGCATCTTCAGTGTAGTAAAATAAGCCAGGTCCTTCACAGCAACTATCAAACCACATTTGGCACTGAGCCACGTTAGAGCAGATGACCAAAGGCTTGATCAAAGAGGTAGGTTTTAAGGAGCATTTTAATAGACAGAAAGAGGTAGAGAGGTGGAAAGGTTTAAGGAGGGAATCTCGGAGCTTGAGGCCTCGGCAGCTGAAGACATTGCAGCCAATGGTGAAGAGATTGGGGATTAAAATTGAGAGATCAGAACTGGAGCCGTACAGAGATCTGGGAGGGTTGTGGAGCTGGAGGAGATTACAGGGATAGGGAGGGGCAAGGTCAGAGAGGGGTTTGAAAACAAGGATGAGAATTTTAAAATTGTGACATTTAACAGCTGTTTTTCAGCCTGAAGAGAATTGTTCAGTTGTGTCCCCAAGAAGGATCTGGTGGTGGAACCACTACTCTTTTTGCAATATATTAATTAACTGGACCTGAGTACATAGGGGATAAGTGCAAAGTTTGTAAGATGACACAAGATTCGGAGATGTAATAAGTGAAGAAGATAGTAATAAACTTCGGGAGTGCGTAGACGGACTGATAGAATGGCAGATTACATACAGGGAATTGTGAGGTGATTCATTTTGATAGGAAGTGATATGAAGTAAATGGTTCAATGTGAAGGGGAGTGTGGGAACAGAGAGAGCTGGGGGCGTATGTACACAAGTCTTTGAAGGTGGTAGGACAATGTGAGAAGATGGTTTAAAAGGTGTATGGAATCCCTGGCTTTATAATAGAGTGCAACAATCAAAATATGATTGAAACCTTTGTAAAATCTCAGTTAGGCACAGGCTGAGTATTCTCTCCAATTCTGGGTGCCTGACTTTCAGAAGGATGCAGAGACCTTAGAGAGGGTGCAGAGGAGATTTACTGGAATGGTACGAGGGCTAAGGGACTTCAGTTAGGAGGGAAGACTGGAACAGAGGAAGGTTAGGAGCAGATTTAATAGAGATGTTCAAAATCATGAAGGGGATTAATAGAGTAAATGAGGAGAAACTGTTTTCAGTTACAGGAGAGTTGGTATCAGGGGACTCAGATATAACGCGATTGGCAAAGAGACATGTGGACAATTTTCACCCTGCGAGTTGTTGTGATCTGGAATGCACCACCCGAAAGGCTGGTGGAACAGATCCGGTAATAACTTTCAAGATGGAATTGCTTACATACTCAGAAAGGAAAGATTTGAAGGACTACGGGGCAAATTGGATTGCTCTTTAAACTAGCTGCACAGGTTCAATGAGCCGGATGGCCTCCTTCGAATCAGTTTTGATTCTATTACAGGCCTAAAGAAGGTTGCCATGGGAATGGGAAAAAGGTTAACATCTTTTTAAGCACAATGCTTCCGTTGGGGAGACGAGAGTTGGACTTTTCACAATCTGCACAGTTGTCACTCCATCCAATACTATTGTTAATAGACATGCCTGTGGCAGGTGGGCTGGTGAAGCTGAGCAGTGGTGCAGCGAGCCAGCTATATCCTTCAGGGCTCGCCAAGCTGGGTTAGTGGTGATGCCACTACTCTCAGTGCTGGACGTTGAGTCCTCCCTTATGCAGAATATATTCAGTTCTTTTGTTTTGTTCTATACTTCCCCAAAGCAATGGTTAATGTGGACGAGTATTGTTTGGCGATAGGGTATTAGGAGGGGTCCAATTGGATCTTTATTTCCTGGGTTTGGGATGCATTGTTGGGGATTCCACCTTAGCTAAAACCTGCGCTGAGGGTTTTAATGCTCACACTGGTGGCTGGCTATCGGCCAGGACTAATGGGTGGTGTAGCGGTTATGTTACTAAACAAATAATTGAGCAAATGGGAGTTCAAATTCTGACACAGTGCTTTGTGAATGTTAATTCAGTTTAAAACAATTTGAAAATAAAAAGCTAGTCAGTAAAAGTGACCATGAAGCTGTCAAATTGTCATAAAAACCCAAATGATTCGCTAATGTCCTTTGGAGAAGGAAAGCTGCAGTCCTTACCCAGTCTGGGCCTATGGGTGACTTCAGACCCACACCAGTGTGGTCACCTCTTAAAGCGCCCTCTGAGGCGGCTGAACAGGCAACTCCATTATATGAAGCTCTAGGTAATAAGAAAGAACTAGCATTTATACAATGACTTTCACAATATTAGTATGTCCAAAGCATCCTACAGCCAAATAATATCCAATCACTGTTGGTAACATAGGAAATGCAATTTCCACATTGAGGTGACCTAAGGTTGTGAAAGGTGCTATATAAATGCAAGTTCATTCCATTTTACAGGGAAAAGAAAATTTGCCCTTTCTGTCTGACTAAGTAGCCTTGGCTCCGTGTTATCTACCCATATCTTATCCTTGTTTTTTTCTGCATATTTCTTCCTCCCTGTCTGTATCTCTCTGAAAAACTAAAAATAGATAGGCTGAGTATTCCAGATAGACCTGGAGTAGGTATATGTTAAAAAACTGACAAAAAAATTAACTATGAAATGGAGATAATTATACATTTGGTATGTGTGTGCGTGTGCGTGTGCTTGTGTGTGTGTGTGTGTGAAGGTGTTTGACTGAGTGTGTGAAGGTTTGTGTGAGTGTGTATGAATGTGTGTCTGTGTGTTTGAGTGTGTCAGGGGTTGTGGGGAGGTTTGCGATGATTTCAGCGTGCAAGAAATGTAGTGATTTCATGAAGAGAGTGAATGCACAGAAGAGACCATTAGTCACACTTGGATTCCATCCGGCTGCCAGAGGCTGGTTTTGCTGCACCAGTAATAGAGCAAAACCAATCACGAGACACGTGGCAAGAATACAAAAAGAGAATAACTTTGAGAAGATGGATCTGACAACTTGAATAGAGAGCAGGCACAGTTCCTCACACAGCACATCAGGGGAAATTTTGCTAATTATAGCAAATTTTCAGCAGTGACAATCTTGCTGCATTAGGTTTGTAATTTAACTCATTTTCACAGTCTAAGATCAGGCCAAGGACTTCCAAATTTCCAATCATGTTAGCTCCAGAACCGGGTCCGCAAACGGTTCAGGTACAATATTAGGATGGGCAACTTTTAGTTATCCAGGACGCTTGCCTGAGACAGTCTCTTTTAATATTAAAATCCTATCATTATTGGATCAGATCTAAGCTCTGCAGTCCTGCTACATCCGGTCGTGAATGGCGGTGGACAATTAAACAACTCACTGGAGGAGGAGGCTCCACAAATATACCCTTCCTCAATGATGGGGGAGCCCAGTACATCAGTGCAAAAGTCAAGTCTGAAGCATTTGCTACAATCTTCTGCTAGAAGTGCTGAGTGGATGATTCATCCCAGCCTCCTCCGGAGGTCCCCAGCATCACAGATGCCAGTCTCACAGCCAATTCGATTCATTCCACGTGATATCAAGAAATGACTGAAGGCATTGGATATTGCAAAGGTTAAGGGCCCTGACAATATTCCAGCAATAGTACTGAAGACTTGTGCTCCAGAACTAGCTGCGCCCCTAGCCAAGCTGTTCCAGTACAGCTAAAACTCTGGCATCCACCCGGCAATGTGGAAAATTGCCCAGATATATCATGTAGACAAAAAGCAGGACAAATCCAATCCAGCTAATTACCACCCCATCAGTCCACTCTTGATCAGCAAAATTTTGGAAGGGGTCATCAACAGTGCTATCAAGCATCACTTACAATAACCTGCTCACTGATACCCAGCTTGGATTCCCAGTACCACTTGGTAAGTGGCAAGGAACATTTGCACCACACAAGTGCCAGGCAATGACCATCCCCAACAATAGAAAATCCAACCATCCCTTCTTGACATTCAATGGAATTATAATCCCTGAATTCCTCACTATCAACAAACTGGGGGTTACCATTGACCAGAAATGGACTTGGAGTAGTCACATAAGTACTGTGGCTACAAGAGCAGAACAAGAGGCTGGGAATCTTGTGTTGAGTATCTCACCTCCTGACACCCCAAAGCTTGTCCATTATCCTAAAAACACAAGTCAGGAGTATGATGGGATACTCTCCACTTGCTTGAATGAGTGCAGCTCCCACAACAGCTCCAAGCTCGACACCATCCAAGGCAAAGCAGCCACTTGATTGGCAGCCTGTCTTTCACCTTAAACATTCACTCCCTCCACCGCCGACGCACAGTAGCAGCAGTGTGTACTATCTCAAAGAGGCACTGCAGCAACTCACCAGGCTCCGATTGACAGCTCCTTCCAGACGCCCGACCTCTACCACCTAGAAGCCACAAGGGAACACCACCAGCTGCAAGCTCCCGTCCAAGACACTCACCATACTGACTTGGAAATATATCGCCGTTCCTTCACTGTCGCTGGGTCCTATCCTGGAACTCCCTCCCTAACAGCACTGTGGGTGCACATGGACTGCAGTGGTTCAAGAAGGCAGCTCACCACCACCTTCTCAAGAGGCAATTAAATGCCCACATCTCACAAACTAATGAAAATTATAACTGATACAATACTGGAAAGAACACTGTACATATTATTTAATAACAAACCATGCATTACTGGGTATAACATTCCTGTATAGATTGCATAATTTTTAAAATTTGTTCATGGGATGTGGGGGTCGCTGGCTGGGCCAGCATTTGTTGTCCATCCCCTAATTGTCTTTGGGAAGGCAGTGGCGAGCTGCCTTTTGGGGTCTGGAGACACATGTAGGCCAGACCAGGTAAGGATGGCAGATTTCCTTCCCAAAAGTACATTAGTGAACCAGGTGGGCTTTTTCAAATATAATAATTGACAATGGTCATCACCAGATGATGATGGTTATCATCACCAGATCATCAGGCCAGATTTTCAAATCAAAATCTCCAGAATTTTATAGAATTCAAATTTCACCATCTCCTGTGTTGGATTCAAATGCAGGTCCCTGGGGAATTATCCTGGCTCTCTGGATGACAAAAACAGAAATACCTGGAAAAACTCAGCAGGTCTGGCAGCATCGGATGACTGGTTCAGTGACAATACCATTACACTACCACCACCACTACAATGATTCACTTTTTTTCAATGATCCCTTTTTTAACAAATCAGCAATTATTTTAAAATTAAAACCTACCTTCCATTTCTTAAGGGTGCTCTTTGCTGAGCCTAATCATCTGTCTTTGTTACGGAGAGTTTGACACTGAACGTCTATCTCCAATGACCCCTCAACTTGATTCATTGCCTGATGGGGAGATCTTAATGAGCTGTGTGAAAAGACAGGCTTGCTGTCTTCAGCAACAACTCTTGAAGCATTTCTCTGTCTGGTTCTGCAGGGACATGATAGAATTGTGCTTGGGTGTGTGTGTAGGATGTGAGTGTGACTGTGGTATGAGTTAGTGTATGCCTGTGGGTATGTCTGAATGGAGTGAGTGGGCAGGGTATGGCTGGAAGCAGTGTGTGAGAGTGTTGTGAGTGTGTGTGTGTGTGTGTGTGTGTGTGTGAAAGTGTTGTGAGTGTGTGTGCGTTTGTGTGTGTGTGAATGTGCATGTCTTTGTGAGTGTGTGTGTGTGTGAGTGTGTGTGTGTGTGTGAGTGTTGTGAGTGTATGTGCGTGTGTGTGTGTGTGTGTGTGTGTGTGTGAATGTGCACGTCTTTGTGAGTGTGTGTGTGCATACGCTAGTGTGTGTGGCAATACTTTTAATTGGGCAATCTGTGTTTGACCTTTCCAAGACAGCGAGGCACTGAAAGCACTGACGTCAAGAAAATTAATTTTTGCACTGAATACAGAAAAGCTTTTACAACATAAGTATTAAAGCTCTTAAATAAAACACTCCGACCTTTTCATTATACATGAAGGTACATGTAGTACTTTGTTTGGTTGAGTTGTGTGGAGATTAACCAATGATTTATCGGCTACACCATGGGAGCTGCGCTCATCTGATTCTTCCCATGATGCAGAACCTTGGACAAAGGCCCACATCTATTGCGTAGAGCACTGTTGGAAAGAGGAGGTGAGGAGATGACCTTAAAGGTAGAGGTTGGAGAGGGAGGCGGGGTGGGTGGGGAGAGCGACCCTGACACTCTCACTGCTTGTGCATAAAGAAAGGGGCTGTGATGGAAGCAAAGTAACATATGGAAATCAAGCACTGATTCACTACACAGTTCCTTTCTGGTACAGTTTGCAGGAGCACCTCAAGGTGATTGACCATATAGCACAGTGTGAGTTTTTTTTTATTTGTTCATAGGATGTGGATGTCACTGGCTAGGCCAGCATTCAAGAGTCAACCACATTACTGTGGGTCTGGACTCACATGTAAGCCAGACTGGGTAAGGACAACAGATTTCCTCCACTAAAGAGCCTTAGTGAACCAGGTGGGTTTTTACAACAATCAGCAATGGTTTCATGGTTGTCATTTTATTGAATTCAAATTTCACTCTCTGCAGCAGGGAGATTCGAACCCAGGTCCCCAGAGCATTACCCTGGGTCTCTGGAACACTAGTCCAATGACAATACCTCTATGACACCACCTCAGTATTCATGACACCTAAACCCATTCTATCTTTGGCAACACTTCCAGCCCCACCTGCCACACCCACTCCTCCTGTTGAGTGAACTGCCTGCTGAAGAGGCCATTCTGTGCACCTTCACCACATTGCAAGCAGGAACCCAAACCAGTAGGAGCGTGATCCCTCGCTGGGGAGCGTGACCCCTCGCTGGGGAGTGTGCCCCTCACTGGGGAGCGTGACCCCTCGCTGGGGAGCGTGACTCCTCGCTGGGGAGCGTGACCCCTCGCTGAGGAATTATGTCCCTCGCTGAGGAGACAGGTTTAAGAGAACTGATAAAAGAACAAAGGAAAGAATGAGGAGAATTTTTATTCAGTGAATTATTGTGACCTGGAACATTCTGCCTGAAAGGGCGGTGGTAGCTGATTCAGTAGGAACTTTCAAAAGGGAGCTGGATAAATACTGGAAGTAGAAACATTTACAGGGCTGTGGTGAAAGAGCAGGCGCAGCGGGATAAATGGATATCCGTTTCAGAGAGCTGCTACATGTATGATGGACTGAATGGTCAGCTTCTCTGCTGTACAATTCTATCACTTCTTTGGGAAAATTCCACACTGGCAATATTGCTTTTTATCAGAAACATCTCGTGAGTCTAGGAAAGAGCAAACTGCACGACGTGTGTGGGACAAAAGGGCTTGGCTGGCTGAATGGCCTTTCCTCATCCTCAGGTAGGGGTGGGAGGAGGAGGTGGTGGGAGGTGTGATTCTGTGAATCTGTGATGATGAGGGGTTGGGGAGTGGGATGGGGAGGAGTTGGAGTCGGATAGGGGTGGAGTTTGGGTTTTGTGGGGGGCCTGGTGGGGAGGGGCTGGACTTGGGATGGGGAGGGGTTGGGGGTAGGAGTGGAGTATGGGTTTTGGGGGACCTGATGGGGAGGTGTTGGGAGTAGGATGGGGAGAGGGTGGGGTGGGGTAGCATTGGAGTTTGGCGGGGCTGATGGGGAAGAGCTAGGGTGGGATGGGAAGGGAGTGGGGTGGGGAGAGGTGGGGGTTGCAGTGTAGTGGGGGCAGATGGGATTGGGAGGGATGGTGGTAGAGACTATGGCAGAAGGAGTGAGGTGGCATTAGGTAGAGCGATGTAGGGGCATGTGGAATGAGGGGGCGGGGAGCAGCTGGACCCCTTCAGTCCATCCTGACCTTGATTTTTTCCACTGTTTTGAAGGATTAAAGTCCAAACAAAATATTGCAGTTTGACTGAAACTCTTCACACACATATTCCTGTACCAACTGAGCTGACAGTTTGAAACTCTAATCTCTCCTGACAACTCTTCTCTTCAAAACACCATATTTCCATGTTAGCTCTGCACACAATGGAGAACAACCTGTGCTCCATCTCTCCATCACAACAGTTTAATAAGCAGCACAGATTTACAATCCTTGTGTTAAGCCAGTGTTCTCTCCAGAGAATGTTGTCAGCAGCAGTTTGACTGCAGGAGGCATCGTCCAAGGTCACCATTGATTGGGTTGTGTCAGCAAATAACAGAATCTTTCTCATTACTTCCTGAAGAAGGTTACGAAAACAGTGAGGCAAAGTGAAACTTCATTAATTAAAAGAGCCCAACGTTGTTTTCATTAGAGCAATAGTAACATCTACAATATTCAAATAACAGACCCCTCGATGAGATTCCAGTCTGTAACGCACTCCCGGGTATCTGTTATTCTATATATAAACCACCCCAAACCCCTTGATTAGATTCCAGCTTGTAACTCACTCCCGAGTATCTGTTATTCTATTTATAAACCACCCCGAACCCCTCGATTAGATTCCAGTCTGTAACTCACTATTCAGCATCAGTTGTTCTATAGATAACTCACCCCTGGGTATCATGTTATTCTATATGTAAGTCACTTCTGGGTATCTGTTAGCCTATATATGACTCTCTCCTGGGTATAAGTTATTCTGTATATAATTCACTCCTAGGTTTCTGTTATTCTTTTTATAACTCACTCCTGGGTACTGTTATTCTATATATATAACTCACTCCCAGTTACCTATTACTCCTGGGTATCTGTCAGTCGCAGGTTTCAGTTATTCTATGCTCGAGGATTGTATGTAAGGAAGAAACAATCCTGTCCATCGGCCAGTGAAAAATGTAATTTTTGCAGCCATGGCAGAACTAAGTGTCCAGCCTGGAGTGCTGTTGGATGTTGGTGATAGCACGAGTATAAGGAACAACTCGGGGTTACCCCAAAGAGGGAATTTTAAAAAAAAATCAATGCTGGATTGTTTCTTTAGGCTCACTGTCCAGTGCTTTCAGCAGGTGGGTTCGGGACATGATATGAACTTAACTCCTCCAATCAAGCTGCTCAACAAATAGCAAGGTGTGTGTGTGTGTGTGTGTGTGTCTGTGTGTGTGTGTGTGTGTGTGTGTGTGTGTGTGTGTGTGTGTGTGTGTGTGTGTGTGTGTGTGTATATATATATATATATATATATGTGGGTGTGTGAGTGAGGAATGTGTGAGTGAGTTTGTCACCTCCTCAAACCTTTGCCATAATTTATATTATCACAGATGCAAAAGCTTTAGGAGAAAAGTTAATCACTTCACATAATGATACTGAACTGAGTGTTTTACACGCTGAACAAGCTCTAATGAGGCATTTTGTAATTTTTGACACTCTCCCAGTCAGTGGTGATGAATCAGACCCAATGACAGTTGTTGCTGCTGTCTGGAAACCTACAGAATGGGAGGCAGGGTAGCATGGCACACAATGCAGCAGGCTGCAATTATAGAGGATGAGGAGGGCACTGAGGGGCTGAAGTAGACATAAAACAGCATTGTAACCAAGAGGATAGATTAGCTTTACAAAGCAGTTAAATGCAGTTAGTCTGAAAACAAAATGATTTGGGCCACACCTAACTAAAGAAAAAATTTCCTTCTCCCTACACTTTGCCCCCTGCCCTGGGCCCCTTTTCCTGTGGCCTCTGCCACCTGCATTTTGTCCTCAGCCGCTAACCTCTGCCCCTGCTCTCTGCCCTTACCCACTACTCTTGCCCTCTGCCTGCTGCCCCTGCTCGCTGCCCCTGTCTGCTGCTCTTGCCCTCTGCCCTTGCCCTCAAAAGAAACTTCCTGTTGGAAATTGCACCATTGATTTTTCCAAGTAGAAATGGTTAGTTTGTGTTTGAGAGTCTCTGTGAGGTGGATGTTGTGTTTGAGGGTCTGTATGAGGTGGATGTTGAGTTTGAGGGTCTGTATGAGCTGGATGTTGAGTTTGAGAGTCTGTGGGGTGCATGTTGGGTTTGTGATTCTTTGTCAGGTGGATGTTCAATTTGATGGTCTCTGTGAGGTGGATGTTGAGCTTGTGAGGCTGTACGAGATAAATGTCGAGTTTGAAGGTCTCTCGGACATGGGTGTTGAGTTTGAGAGTCTCTGTGTGGTGGACGGTGGGTTTGAGAGTCTCTGTGAGGTGGATGTTGTGTTTGAAGTTCTCATTTGGTTAGATGTTGTGTTTGAGAGTCTGTACGTGGCAGAAGTGGAGTTTGAGAGTCTTTGTGAGGTGGATGTTGGGTTTGAGAGAGTCTCTTTGATGTGGATGTTAGGTTTGAGAGTCTCTGTGAGTTGGATGTTGAGTTTGAGAATCTGAATGGGGTGAATGTTGAATTTGAGAGTCTCTGAGGTAGATGTTGAGTTTGAGAGTCTGTGTGAGGTGGATGTTGAGTTTGAGGGTCTCTGTGACATGGCTGTTGAATTTGAGAGTGTCTGTGAGCTGAACGGTGGGTTTGAGGATCTCATTGAGGTGGATGTTGAGTTTGAGGTAGATTTTGCGTTTGAAAGTCTCTGTGAGGCGGGTGTTGCATTTGAGTGTCTCTGTGAGATACATGCTGAGTTCGAGAGTTTGTATGATGTGAATGTTGAGTTTGAGAGTTTGTATGTGGTGGATGTTGGGTTTGAGATTCTATGAGGTAGCTGTTGTGTTTGAGAGAGTCTGTGAGGTAGATGTCGAGTTTTAGAGTCTGAATGGGGTGAAAGTTGAATTTGAGAGTCTCTGTGAGGTAGATGTTGGGTGTGACAGTCGGTGTGAGGCGGATATTGGGTTTGAGTCTCTTTGAGGTGGGATGTTGGGTTTGAGGCAGTCTTTTTGAGGTGGATGTTTGTTTTGAGAGAGTCTCTGTTCTGTGGATGTTGAGTCTGAGCCTCTGTGTGAGGTGGATGTTGAGCCTGAGAATCTCTTTGAGGTGGATTTTGAGTTTGAGCCTCTGTGTGAGGTGGATGTTGAGATTGAGGGTATCCTTGAGGTTGGTGTTGAGTTTGAGCCTCTTTGAGGTGGGATGTTGGGTTTGAGGCAGTCTTTGTGAGGTGGATTTTGAATGAGACTCTGAGGTGAATGCTGAGTCTGACAATCTCTTTGAGGTGGATATTGAGTTTGAGAGTCTGTATGAGGTGGATGTTGAGTTTGAGGGTCTGTATGAGGTGGATGTTGAGTTTGAGCCTCTGTATGAGGTAGATGTTGAGTTTGAGAGAGTCTCTGTGAGGTGGATGTTGAGTTTGAGGCTGCCTGTGAAGTTGACATTGTGTTTGAGGGTCTCTGTGGGTTAGATGTTGAGTTTGAGTGTCTGAAGGGGGTGAAAGTTGAATTTGAGAGACTCTGAGAGAACGATGTTAAGCTGAGAGTCTCTGTGAGATAGGTGGTTAGTTTGAGATTCTGAGTGCGGTTGAGTTTGAAAGTCTCTGCGAGGTGGATGTTGTGTTTGAGGGTCTCTGTGGGTTAGATGTTGAGTTTGAGAGTCTGTATGTGGTGAAAGTTGAGTTTGAGATTCTCTGTGATGTGGATGTTGGGCTTGAGAGTCTGTGTGAGCTGGATATTGGGTTTGAGTCTCTGTGAGGTGGGATGTTGGGTTTGAGAGAGACTCTGAGGTGAATGCTGAGTCAGAGAGTCTCTGTAAGGTGGATGTTCAGTGTGAGAGTCTGTATGATGTGCATGTTGAGCTTTAGAGTCTGTATGTGGTGGATGTTGAGTTTGAGAGTCTGAATGGGTTGAAAGATTGAATTTGAAGTCTCTGAGGTGGGAGTTGAGTTTGAGCCTCTGTGTGAGGTGGATGTTGAGTCTGAGAGTCTGTATGAAGTGTAAGTTGAGTTTGAGAATCCGTGTGATCTGGATGTTGATTTAGAGAGTCTTTGTGAGGTCGATGTTGAGTTTGGGAGTCTCTGTGAGGTAGATGTTGAGTTTGAGAGTCTGAATGAGGTTGATGTTGGGTTTGAGTCTCTGCGAGGTGGATGTTTATTTTGAGAGAGTCTCTGTGAGGTGAATGTTGAGCCTGAGAATCTCTTTGAGATGGTTGTTGAGTTTGAGAGTCTGAATGGTGTGAAAGGTTGAATTTGAGAACCTTTGTGAGGTAGATGTTGAGTTTGAGAGTCTCTCTGTGGGTGATGTTGAGTCTGGGAGCCTCTGTCAGGTGGATGTTGAGTTTGAGGGTGACTGTGAAGCTGATGTTGAATTCGAGAGTCTCTCTGAGGGGGACATTGAGTTTGAGAACCTCTGTCAGGTAGATGTTGAGTTTGAGAGTCTGTATGAGGTCGAAGTTGAGTTTGAGAGTGTGTATGAGGTTGATGTTGAATTTGAGGGTCTCGCTGAGGGGGTCATTGAGTCTGAGAGCCTCTGTGAGGTGGATGTTGAGTTTGAGAGTCTCTGTGAGTTCAGTAGAGTGTAGAGAGAAATGCAATGAAGTAAAATTATGGACAGGGCATATGTTGGAGACCAGGATGGTGGTAGAGTGGTACTATCACTGGGCTAGTAATCTAGAGGCCCTGGATAATCCTCTGGTGCATGGGTTGAAATCGCATTATGGCAGCAGGTTGAATTTAAATTGAAATAGTAAAATCTGGAATATAAACATAGTCTCAGTAATGGTGACTGTGAAGCTATCATTGATTGTCGTAAAATCCCATCTGATTCACTTATGTCCCTTAGGGAAGGAAATCTGCTGGCCTGCATGTGACTCCAGCCCCACAGCAATGTGGTTGGCTCTTAACTGCCCTCTGAAATGGTCTAGCAGGGCACTCAGTTCAAGGGGAATTAGGAATGGGCAACAAATGCTGGCCTTGCCAGTGACATCCAATCAAAGAATTTTTTAAAATGACGTTGCAGTGTCTGTGGAGGGTTCAGGGTCAAATGGGTTGAATGTCCTTTACACAAGGTGAGATTTTTACTGGTGTTTTGGGAATGACAATCCATAATTCCATCAAGTCATGGAATCATTACAGCACAGAAGGAGACCATTCAGCCTATCCTGTCCATACTGGCTCACTGTAGAACCATCCATTCAGTCCCATTCCCCTGTTCTATTCCTGTATTCCTGTAATCCTGCAAGTTTATTTCCCTCAAATGTCCACCCAATTTCCTTTTGAAACCATTCATTGTTTCTGCTTCCAACTGGTAGGCAGCAAGTTCATGAAAAAAGGATCATAAATCTGTGCTCTTGGCGATTGTGTCTTGCCACAGTCATTGACAGACAGTTTATCACTTTATTGGAGTCTTTAATCTTTCCTGTTTTATCTCTGTTACCTTGCCAACAGATGTCTCCATAGTTGGTAAGTTAATTGGATAACACCAAATACACAGACATCATGGAATCCAAGTGATCCCAGCCTCTCTTTATCTTGATGTCCAACCATGGAAGCAGCCAAGGGGACATTGCTAGATATGTAATATGAAATTGCTTGAATCTTAATGTGCTGAAACCAATCCCTGGACAAACATCAAATCATGTTTGTAAGAGCATGCAGACACTGGCAGGTGATCCATCACTGCTTTATGTCCTTGTGGGTGTACTAGCATCTCCTGGGGACCTCAGTAAGGCTCAAAAAGGCAGGTAGCCTTTCAAAAACAACAATTTACATCTATGTCACACGTTTAACAGAGTACAATATCCAAGGTGCTTCACAGGAGAATTATCAAACCAAATTTGATACTAAATCATACAAATAGATATTAGTACAGGCTACAAAAGCTTGCACAAAAAGTCATTTTTTTATTCTTTCATGGAATGTGAGAGTTATTGGCATTTATTGCCTTTCCCTAATTGCCCTTGAGAAGGTGGTGGTGAGCTGCCTTCTTGAATCGCTGCAGTCCATGTGGTGTAGGTACGCCCACAGTGCTGTTAGGGAGGGAGTTCCAGGGTTTTGACCCAGCGACAGTGAAGGAACGGCGATATATTTCCAAGTCAGGATTGTGAGTGACTTGGAGGGGAACTTCCAGGTGGTGGTGTTCCCATGTATCTGCTGCCCTTGTCCTTCTAGATGGTAGTGGTTGTGGGTTGGAAGGTGCTGTCTAAGGAACCTTGCTGAATTCCTGCAGTGCATTTTGTAGATGGTACACACTGCTGCTTTTATGCATTTGTGGTGGAGGAAATGAATGTTTGTGGATGTGGTGCCAGTCAAGTGGGCTGCTTTGTCCTGGATGGTGTCAAGCTTCTTGAGTGTTGTTGGAGCTGCACTCATCCAGGCAAGTGGGGAGCATTCCACCACACTCCTGGCTTGTGCCTTTTAGAGGGTGGACAGGCTTTGCGGAGTCAGGAGGTGAGTTACTCGCTGCAGGATTCTTAGCCTCTGACCTGCTCTTGTAGCCACAGTATTTATATGGCTAGTCCAGTTCAGTTTCTGATCAATGGTAACGCCCCAGTGTGTTGATAGTGGGGAATTCAGTGATGGTAATGCCATTGAACATCAAAGGGCAATGGTTAGATTTTCTCTTGTTGGAGATGGTCATTGCCTGACACTTGTGTGGTGCAAATGTTACTTGCCATTTGTCAGCCCAAGCCTGGATATTGTCCAGGTCTTGCTGCATTTGGACATGGACTGCTTCAGTATCTGAGGAGTTGCGAATGGTGCTGAAGATTGTGCAATCATCAGCGAACATCCCCACTTCTGACCTTATGATGGAAGGAAGGTCATTGATGAAGCAGCCAAAGATGGTTGGGCCTAGGACACTACCCTGAGAATCTCCTGCAGTGAGGTCCTGGAGCTGAGATGACTGACCTCCAACAACCACAACCATCTTCCTTTGTGCTAAATATGACTCCATTGAGGGATGTATTCAGGGAGGAGAGAGAGGTTTAGGGAGACATTTCTGAAGATTTGTGCTTAAAGAGCTGAAGACACAGCCAGTAATGGTGAGACTAGGGATGCACAAGCAGCCAGAATTGAAGGGGGAATTCAATGATAAATTATTATAATGGAATTAAACAAGACATGGAGCTTAACACAGAGGCAGTCAGTGGGTGTTATTGAGTACGAGGGCAAAGTTCTCTGATAGGGAGACGATTTATGGAGTGACTGTTATGTACCAAGTCCGGAAAAAGATTGAACTATTATGCCTCATTTTAGACCTGCCCATCGATTAACTGATGTTTTCATCAAGCTCATTAACTGGTTTAAAGATGCCATAATTACTAATTAACCAAAACCAATATAGACAGGAAAATTTCTGCATAAGTGTGTGTCTGTGTTTCTTTGTGTGTCTGTCTATCCTTTGCAAGACCAGTACATATTTTGAGAGCAACATTTATGTTTTCAGTCTTACCTCAGAGGTAGTTCCTTCCCTTCTCGCTCTGAGGGTTTAAGGCCCACTCTTAAATCCAAGATGACAGTTCAGTGCAGGGCTGAGAGAGTGTTGCCTTGTCCTTTTTGAACCTGATGCTAAACTCAGACTCTCTGGCCCCGACAGGTAGATATATAAGATCCCACTGCACTATTTCAAAGAGAAACAGAACAGTTATCTATTGTGTCCTGCCCAATATTTATCTCTCAGCCAAAAGATTTGGTCATTATCACATTGCTGTTTGTGGGAGCTTGCTGTGTGCAAATTGACTCACATTTCCTACGTTACAGCAGTGACCACACCTCAGGAATTAATTCATTGGCTGTGAAGTACTTTAGGATGTCATGAGGTCCTGAAAGGCGCTATATAAATACACAATCTTTTCCCCTTTAACCTTTTTTCTGTTTTGTGCTTTGGGCAACTTGTCTAAATTCTCTACACGTCACCTATACTGTGAGTATCGGCACTGAGCTTGATCCATTTCTCACTGAACACCCAGACATAGACTTGTCAGTGGGAGTCACAGGACAGCAGAGAGAAGGGTCATGAGGACTCGAAACGTCAACTCTTTTCTTCTCCGCCGATGCTGCCAGACCTGCTGAGTTTTTCAAGGTAATTCTGTTTTTGTTTTTGTTGTGAGAGAAACCCTGGTTCATTTTAGAGAAAGAAT
This sequence comes from Carcharodon carcharias, assembly GCF_017639515.1. Classification (NCBI taxonomy): domain Eukaryota; kingdom Metazoa; phylum Chordata; class Chondrichthyes; order Lamniformes; family Lamnidae; genus Carcharodon; species Carcharodon carcharias. Next base: position 104,002,268 of record NC_054483.1, read on the forward strand.
GTCTTACAGTTATATAGCTCCTTTCAACACCAGATATCCCAAAGTGTTTTAGAGCCAATGAAGCACTTCTTGACACGTGGCACAGAATAGTCCCAGATTTGCACTAAGTGTGGTAGCGGGCAGGAAAAACAACCTTTTACCCACCAGCCACAATGGCGGCTTTTCACACCGTATTGTCCCAATCCCGCCATCAATAACCAATGCATTCCCAGGAAACACACCGTTTTGATGGCAAGCGGGCTCTCAATCGCCCAGCACGCTGTCACCTCGCCATTTCCTCATGCTGGGCACCATATTTAAAGTGCATCCACACACACACACACACACCTCTCAGTGCTTCCAGCCCAGGACCGCTGCATGGAAGACATGGCCCCGAAAGGTAAGGAGACTGCAGCACCCCTGATTCACTGAAGCATCCCTCGAGTGCCTTTTGGACACCGTGGGCGCCCACCGTGATGTCCTCTACCCCCGCTCTGGGGGCAAAGGCCAGCAAGCAATGTTACCAGTCCAGCATGGGAGACGGTGGTAGCGGTGGTCAGCGCCAATGCCCTGCTAAAGAGGGCAGCCACCCAGTGCCACAAGAGGATGAATAGTCTCGTCCGTTTCGCCAGGGCAAGTCACTCTTATCACTCTCAGCTCACACACTCACAAACCCATCACACATCCACAGGGATCTCGCACCTCAAGGGACAACGCCACTAACTCTCGCACACACCCTCACATCTCCATCAGGTTCACAACCTGGTGGTCACCTCACGGTCACGTGTCCGCAGCAGGAAGAGGCAGGTTCGGCCGAGCTCCCCTGCACTCGGAGGGCTGCTGGGGGAAGAGGCATCCGTGAGGCCCGAGTCAGATGACGAGATTCTGGATTTGGCCTCTCAGCTCATCGCGGGGAGTCAGCAGAAGCCGGGGGAACGTCGCGCAGAGCTGTTGGAAGCATTTAACAGAGTGGCATGCGGGACAGAGGAGTGCGTCGGCCTGCTCTCTGATTCACTGGTGCCCACATGTGAGAATATGGAGGTCTCCATGGGAAGGATGACAGACACCATGGAGACCCTGGTCCTGCACAACATGAAAAAGCTCGCAGGCCTGCACTCCATCACGGTAGCCAGGGGGTGAGTTCAACGTGAGAGGGAAATGGGGCACCGCAACATCCTTCCAGGTGCTCCTTCCCCTCACTGAGTCAGGCTGGGGTCCTCGGGCACCCGAAGGGAGGAGGAGCAGCAGCTGGACACCCCTGGGTCATCCACTCAGGAATCTCAGGGATTGTACGCTCCCTCCGAATCCCCTTTCCCTGTGATCCTCCCAAAGTCATCCTCCGTTGTCACCGAGAGAGCAGCAGGCCCCATGCCTCACTCAAAAGCCTGGGATACATTTCATCCGGGCCTGGAGATTTATCGACTTTTAAGCCTGCCAGTCCACTTAGAACCTCCTCCCTTTCAATGCTGATTTCTTTAATTATATCACTGTCCTTCTGCCTGATTTACATACCCACGTCATCCCTCTCATTGTGAACACCGACATAAAGTATTCATTTATAACCCCACCTACGTCTCCCGGCTCCACACACACGGTGCCACGTGCTAGTGAGTATAGAAATAGGAGGTTAATCCAGATGATGTGTGGCTGGAGAGATGGTGCAGGAGGGAGGGCATTAGATTTCTGGGACATTGGGACCGTTTCTGGGGGCAGTGGGACCTGGACAAGGCAGACAGGTCGCACCTGAACTGGAATGGGACCATCATCGAACAAAACTCTCAGTGCCTCCAGCTGCCGCCCAAACTCCGAAACTCGGAACTCAGGTAGCTGTAGCTGGTGGCACTTGCTGCACATACGGTCGGTCAGAGCACAAGGAGCGTCTAAGACTTCCCACATATTGCAGGCGGTACATAACATGGGAATGAGCTGTCCTGCCATTCTTGTAGTTGAAAAAAAACCTTACTTTAAACTAAACGTTAAATTATTTATGTGCTTTAAATAAAAACAAGAACCCTTACCTTTCCTCAGCTGAATCTATTTTAAACAGGAGAAAAACTGGATAAAAATACTGGAGAAAAACACTTACCCACTACTCACCAATCAGCTCTCTCCTATGTGCTGATGTCACTTTGTGAAGCTTTCTCTACACTAATGCGGGTTCTGATCTCTCCACCACTGTCTTGTGAGGTCACTCTTGTTATTTTCAACAAGAACTGAATGCAGTATGCTCTTCCCAGACTGCGTCACCGTGATGCTGACTGCAGGACACTCTTCCCAGACTGTTTCACCGTGATGCTGACTGCAGGACACTCTTCCCAGACTGTTTCACCGTGATGCTGACTGCAGGACACTCTTCCCAGACTGTTTCACCGTGATGTTGACTTCAGGACACTCTTCCCAGACTGTTTCACCGTGATGTTGACTTCAGGACACTCTTCCCAGACTGCTACACCGTGATGCTGACTGCAGGACGCTCTTCCCAGACTGCTTCACCGTGATGCTGACTGCAGGACACTCTTCCCAGACAGCCTCACCGTGATGCTGACTGCAGGACGCTCTTCCCAGACTGCTTCACCGTGATGCTGAGTACAGGACGCTCTTCCCAGACTGCTTAACCGTAATGCTGACTGCAGGACGCTCTTCCCAGACTGCTTCACCGTGATGCTGACTGCGGGATGCTCTTCCCAGACTGCTTCACCGTGATGCTGACTGCAGGACGCTCTTCCTAGACTGCCTTACCGTGATGCTGACTGCAGGACGCTCTTCCTAGACTGCTTCACCATGATGCTGACTGCAGGACGCTCTTCCCAGACTGCTTCACTGAGACGCTGACTGCAGGACGCTCTTCCCAGACTGCTTCACTGAGACGCTGACTGCAGGATGCTCTTCCCAGACTGCTTCACTGAGACGCTGACTGCAGGACACTCTTCCCAGACTGCTTCACCGTGATGCTGACTTCAGGACACTCTTCCCAGACTGCTTCAACGCGATGCTGACTGCAGGACACTCTTCCCAGACTGCTTCACCGCGATGCTGACTGCAGGACACTCTTCCCAGACTGCTGCACCGCGATGCTGACTGCAGAACGCTCTTCCCAGACTGGGTCACCGTGACGCTGACTGCAGGACACTCTTCCCAGACTGCCTCACTGTGATGCTGACTGCAGGACACTCTTCCCAGACTGCTTCACTGTGTTGCTGACTGCAGGATGCTCTTCCCAGACTGCTTCACTGTGTTGCTGACTGCAGGATGCTCTTCCCAGACTGCTTCACCATGTTGCTGACTGCAGGATGCTCTTCCCAGACTGCTTCACCGTGATGCTGACTGCAGGATGCTCTTCCCAGACTGCTTCACCGTGATGCTGACTGCAGGACACTCTTCCCAGACTGCTTCACCGTGATGCTGACTGCAGGACGCTCTTCCCAGACTGCGTCACCGTGATGCTGACTGCAGGACACTCTTCCCAGACTGTTTCACCGTGATGCTGACTTCAGGACACTCTTCCCAGACTGTTTCACCCTGATGTTGACTTCAGGACACTCTTCCCAGACTGCTACACCGCGATGCTGACTGCAGGACGCTCTTCCCAGACTGCTTCACCGTGATGCTGAGTACAGGACGCTCTTCCCAGACTGCTTCACCGTGATGCTGACTGCAGGACGCTCTTCCCAGACTGCTTCACCGTGATGCTGACTGCAGGATGCTCTTCCCAGACTGCTTCACCGTGATGCTGACTGCAGGACGCTCTTCCTAGACTGCTACACCGTGATGCTAACTGCAGGACGCTCTTCCTAGACTGCTTCACCATGATGCTGACTGCAGGACGCTCTTCCCAGACTGCTTCACTGAGATGCTGACTGCAGGACACTCTTCCCAGACTGCTTCACCGTGATGCTGACTTCAGGCCACTCTTCCCAGACTGCTTCACCGTGATGCTGACTTCAGGACACTCTTCCCAGAATGCTTCAACGCGATGCTGACTGCAGAACGCTCTTCCCAGACTGGGTCACCGTGACGCTGACTGCAGGACACTCTTCCCAGACTGCCTCACTGTGATGCTGACTGCAGGACACTCTTCCCAGACTGCTTCACTGTGTTGCTGACTGCAGGATGCTCTTCCCAGACTGCTTCACCGTGTTGCTGACTGCAGGATGCTCTTCACAGAATGCTTCACCGTGATGCTGACTGCAGGATGCTCTTCCCAGACTGCTTCACCGTGATGCTGACTGCAGGACACTCTTCCCAGACTGCTTCACTGCGATGCTGACTGCAGAACGCTCTTCCCAGACTGGGTCACCGTGACGCTGACTGCAGAACACTCTTCCCAGACTGCCTCATCGTGATGCTGGCTGCAGGACACTCTTCCCAGACTGCTTCACTGTGTTGCTGACTGCAAGATGCTCTTCCCAGACTGCTTCACCGTGATGCTGACTGCAGGACACTCTTCCCAGACTGCTTCACCATGATGCTGACTGTAGGACACTCTTCCCACACTACCTCACAGCAATGTTGACTGCAGGACACTCTTCCTAGACTGCTTCACTGTGATGCTGACTGCAGAACACTCTTCCCAGACTGCTTCACCGTGATGCTGAGTGCAGGACGCTCTTCCCAGACTGCTTCACCGTGATGCTGACTGCAGGACGCTCTTCCCAGACTGCTTCACCGTGATGCTGAGTGCAGGACGCTCTTCCCAGACTGCTTCACCGTGATGCTGACTGCAGGATGCTCTTCCCAGACTGCTTCACCGTGATGCTGACTGCAGGACACTCTTCCTAGACTGCTTCACCATGATGCTGACTGCAGGAGGCTCTTCCCAGACTGCTTCACCGAAATACTGACTGCAGGACACTCTTCCCAGACTGCTTCACCGTGATGCTGACTGCAGGATGCTCTTCCTAGACTGCTTCACCATGATGCTGACTGCAGGAGGCTCTTCCCAGACTGCTTCACCGAAATACTGACTGCAGGACACTCTTCCCAGACTGCTTCACCGTGATGCTGACTGCAGGATGCTCTTCCCAGACTGCTTCACCGGGATGCTGACTGCAGGACACTCTTCCCAGACTGGGTCACCGTGATGCTGACTGCAGGACACTCTTCCCAGACAGCCTCACCGTGATGCTGAGTGCAGGACGCTCTTCCCAGACAGCCTCACCGTGATGCTGAGTGCAGGACGCTCTTCCCAGACAGCCTCACCGTGATGCTGAGTGCAGGACGCTCTTCCCAGACTGCTTCACTGTGATGCTGACTGCAGGACACTCTTCCCAGACTGCTTCACCGTGATGCTGACTGCAGGACGCTCTTCCCAGACTGCTTCACCGTGATGCTGACTGCAGGACACTCTTCCCAGACTGCTTCACTGTGATGCTGACTTCAGGCCACTCTTCCCAGACTGCTTCACCGTGATGCTGACTTCAGGACACTCTTCCCAGACTGCTTCACCGCGATGCTGACTGCAGGACACTCTTCCCAGACTGCTGCACTGCGATGCTGACTGCAGAACGCTCTTCCCAGACTGGGTCACCGTGACGCTGACGGCAGGACGCTCTTCCCAGAATGCTTCACTGTGTTGCTGACTACAGGATGCTCTTCCCAGACTGCTTCACCGTGATGCTGACTGCAGGACGCTCTTCCCAGACTGCTTCACCGTGATGCTGGCTGCAGGACGCTCTTCCCAGACTGCTTCACTGTGATGCTGACTGCAGGACACTCTTCCCAGACTGCTTCATCGAGATGCTGGCTGCAGGACACTCTTCCCAGACTCCTTCACCGCGATGCTGACTGCAGGACACTCTTCTGAAACTGCTTCACTATGATGCTGACTGCAGGACACTCTTCCCAGACTGCTTCATCGAGATGCTGGCTGCAGGACACTCTTCCCAGACTCCTTCACCACGATGCTGACTGCAGGACACTCTTCTGAAACTGCTTCACCGCGATGCTGACTGCAGGACACTCTTCCCAGACTTCTTCACTGCGATGCTGACTGCAGGACACTCTTCCCAGACTGCTTCACCGCGATGCTGACTGCAGGACACTCTTCCCACACTGCCTCACAGCGATGCTGACTGCAGGACACTCTTCCTAGACTGCTTCACAGTGAGGCTGACTGCAGAACACTCTTCCCAGACAGCTTCACTGTGATGCTGACTGCAGGACACTCTTCCCAGACTGCTTCACTGTGATGCTGACTGCAAGACGCTCTTCCCAGACTGCTTCACCACGATGCTGACTTCAGGACACTCTTCCCAGACTGCTTCACCATGATGCTGACTGCAGGACACTCTTCACAGACTGCTTTAGCACGATGCTGACTACAGGACACTCTTCCCAGACTGCCTCACAGCGATGCTGACTGCAGGACACTCTTCCTAGACTGCTTCACTGTGATGCTGACTGCAGAACACTCTTCCCAGACTGCTTCACTGTGATGCTGACTGCAAGACGCTCTTCCCAGACTGCTTCACCGCGATGCTGACTGCAGGACACTCTTCCCAGACTGCTTCATTGCGATGCTAACTGCAGGAGACTCTTCCCAGACTACTTCACCCGGATGCTGACTGCAGCACACTCTTCCCAGACTGCTTCACCGTGATGCTGACTGCAGGACGCTCTTCCCAGACTGCTTTACCGGGATGCTGACTGCAGGACGCTCTTCCCAGACTGCTTTAGCACGATGCTGACTGCAAGACACTCTTCCCAGACTGCCTCACCGCGATGCTGACTGCAGGACACTCTTCCCAGACTGCTTCACCGTGATGCTGACTGCAGGATGCTCTTCCCAGACTGCTTCACTGTGAAGCTGACTGCAGGACGCTCTTCCCAGACTGCTTCACCGTGATGCTGACTGCAGGATGCTCTTCCCAGACTGCTTTACCGGGATGCTGACTGCAGGACGCTCTTCCCAGACTGCTTTAGCACGATGCTGACTGCAGGACGCTCTTCCCAGACTGCTTCACCGGGATGCTGACTGCAGGATGCTATTCCCAGACTGCTTTAGCATGATGCTGACTGCAGGACACTCTTCCCAGACTGCTTCACCGTGATGCTGACTGCAGGATGCTCTTCCCAGACTGCTTCACTGTGAAGCTGATTGCAGGACACTCTTCCCAGACTGCTTTAGCATGATGCTGACTGCAAGACACTCTTCCCAGACTGCTTCACCGTGATGCTGACTGCAGGATGCTCTTCCCAGACTGCTTCACCGTAATGCTGACTGCAGGACGCTCTTCCCAGACTGCTTTAGCACGATGCTGACTGCAAGACACTCTTCCCAGACTGCCTCACCGCGATGCTGACTGCAGGACGCTCTTCCCAGACTGCTTCACCGGGATGCTGACTGCAGGATGCTATTCCCAGACTGCTTTAGCATGATGCTGACTGCAGGACACTCCTCCCAGACTGCTTCACCGTGATGCTGACTGCAGGATGCACTTCCCAGACTGCTTCACTGTGAAGCTGATTGCAGGACACTCTTCCCAGACTGCTTTAGCATGATGCTGACTGCAAGACACTCTTCCCAGACTGCTTCACCGTGATGCTGACTGCAGGATGCTCTTCCCAGACTGCTTCACCGTAATGCTGACTGCAGGACGCTCTTCCCAGACTGCTTTACCGTGATGCTGACTGCAGGACACTCTTCCCAGACTGCTTCACTGCGATGCTGACTGCAGGACACTCTTCCCAGACTGCTTCATTGAGATGCTGACTGCAGGACGCTCTTCCCAGACTGCTTCACTGCGATGCTGACTGCAGGACACTCTTCCCAGACTGCTTCATCGAGATGCTGACTGCAGGACACCCTTCCCAGACTCCTTCACCGCGATGCTGACTGCAGGACACTCTTCCAAAACTGCTTCACTGTGATGCTGACTGCAGAACACTCTTCCCAGACTCCTTCATCATGAAGCTGACTGCAGGACGCTCTTCCCAGACTGCTTCACCGGGATGCTGACTGCAGGACGCTCTTCCCAGACTGCTTTAGCATGATGCTGACTGCAAGACACTCTTCCCAGACTGCTTCACCGAAATGCTGACTGCAGGACGCTCTTCCCAGACTTCTTCACCGCGATGCTGACTGCAGGACGCTCTACCCAGACTGCTTCACCTTGATGCCGACTGCAGGACATTCTTCCCAGACTGCCTCACAGCGATGCTGACTGAAGGACACTCTTCCCAGACTGCTTCACCATGATGCTGACTGCAGGACACTCTTCCCACACTGCCTCACAGTGATGCTGACTGCAGGACACTCTTCCTAGACTGCTTTAGCACGATGCTGACTACAGGACACTCTTCCCAGACTGCCTCACAGCGATGCTGCATGCAGGACACTCTTCCTAGACTGCTTCACCGCGATGCTGACTGCAGGACACTCTTCCCACACTGCCTCACAGCGATGCTGACTGCAGGACACTCTTCCTAGACTGCTTCACTGTGATGCTGACTGCAGAACACTCTTCCCAGACTGCTTCACCATGATGCTGACTGCAGGACACTCTTCACAGACTGCTTTAGCACCATGCTGACTACAGGACACTCTTCCCAGACTGCCTCACAGCGATGCTGCATGCAGGACACTCTTCCTAGACTGCTTCACCGCGATGCTGACTGCAGGACACTCTTCCCACACTGCCTCACAGCGATGCTGACTGCAGGACACTCTTCCTAGACTGCTTCACTGTGATGCTGACTGCAGAACACTCTTCCCAGACCGCTTCACTGTGATGCTGACTGCAGAACACTCTTCCCAGACTGCTTCACTGTGATGCTGACTGCAGAACACTCTTCCCAGACTGCTTCACTGTGATGCTGACTGCAAGACGCTCTTCCCAGACTGCTTCACCACGATGCTGACTGCAGGACACTCTTCCCAGACTGCTTCACCATGCTGCTGACTGCAGGACACTCTTCACAGACTGCTTTAGCACGATGCTGACTACAGGACACTCTTCCCAGACTGCCTCACAGCGATGCTGACTGCAGGACACTCTTCCTAGACTGCTTCACTGTGATGCTGACTGCAGAACACTCTTCCCAGACTGCTTCACTGTGATGCTGACTGCAAGACGCTCTTCCCAGACTGCTTCAACGCGATGCTGACTGCAGGACACTCTTCCCAGACTGCTTCATTGCGATGCTAACTGCAGGAGACTCTTCCCAGACTACTTCACCCGGATGCTGACTGGAGGACACTCTTCCCAGACTGCTTTACCGGGATGCTGACTGCAGGACACTCTTCCCAGACTGCTTTAGCACGATGCTGACTGCAAGACACTCTTCCCAGACTGCCTCACCACGATGCTGACTGCAGGACGCTCTTCCCAGACTGCTTCACCGGGATGCTGACTGCAGGATGCTCTTCCCAGACTGCTTCACTGTAATGCTGACTGCAGGACGCTCTTCCCAGACTGCTTCACCGTGATGCTGACTGCAGGACACTCTTCCCAGACTGCTTCACTGCGATGCTGACTGCAGGACACTCTTCCCAGACTGCTTCATCGAGATGCTGACTGCAGGACGCTCTTCCCAGACTGCTTCACTGCGATGCTAACTGCAGGACACTCTTCCCAGACTGCTTCATCGAGATGCTGACTGCAGGACACCCTTCCCAGACTACTTCACCACGATGCTGACTGCATGACACTCTTCCGAAACTGCTTCACTGTGATGCTGACTGCAGGACACTCTTCCCAGACTGCTTCACCGCGATGCTGACTGCAGGACACTCTTCCCAGACTGCTTCACCGCGATGCTGACTGCAGGATGCTCTTCCCAAACTGCTTCACCGTGATGCTGACTGCAGGACACTTCCCAAACTGCTTCACCGTGATGCTGACTGCAGGATGCTCTTCCCAAACTGCTTCACCGCAATGCTGACTGCAGGACGCTCTTCCCAGACTTCTTCACCGCGATGCTGACTGCAGGACGCTCTACCCAGACTGCTTCACCTTGATTCCGACTGCAGGACATTCTTCCCAGACTGCCTCACTGCGATGCTGACTGCAGGACACTCTTCCCACACTGCCTCACAGCGATGCTGACTGCAGGACACTCTTCCTAGACTGCTTCACTGTGATGCTGACTGCAGAACACTCTTCCCAGACTGCTTCACTGTGATGCTGACTGCAAGACACTCTTCCCAGACTGCTTCACCGGGATGCTGACTGCAGGACACTCTTCCCAGACTGCTTTAGCATGATGCTGACTGCAAGACACTCTTCCCAGAGTGCTTCACCGTGATACTGACTGCAGGATGCTCTTCCCAGACTGCTTCACTGTGAAGCTGACTGCAGGACACTCTTCCCAGACTGCTTCACCGTGATGCTGACTGCAGGACGTTCTTCCCAGACTGATTCACTGGGATGCTGACTGCAGGACGCACTTCCCAGACTGCTTTAGCACGATGCTGACTGCAGGACGCTCTTCCCAGACTGCTTTAGCACGATGCTGATTGCAGGACACTCTTCCCAGACTGCTTTAGCACGATGCTGACTGCAGGACACTCTTCCCAGACTGCCTCACAGCGATGCTGACTGCAGGACACTCTTCCTAGACTGCTTCACTGTGATGCTGACTGCAGAACACTCTTCCCAGACTGCTTCACTGTGATGCTGACTGCAAGACGCTCTTCCCAGACTGCTTCACCGTGATACTGACTGCAGGATGCTCTTCCCAGACTGCTTCACTGTGAAGCTGACTGCAGGACACTCTTCCCAGACTGCTTCACCGTGATGCTGACTGCAGGACGTTCTTCCCAGACTGATTCACTGGGATGCTGACTGCAGGACGCACTTCCCAGACTGCTTTAGCACGATGCTGACTGCAGGACGCTCTTCCCAGACTGCTTTAGCACGATGCTGATTGCAGGACACTCTTCCCAGACTGCTTTAGCACGATGCTGACTGCAGGACACTCTTCCCAGACTGCCTCACAGCGATGCTGACTGCAGGACACTCTTCCTAGACTGCTTCACTGTGATGCTGACTGCAGAACACTCTTCCCAGACTGCTTCACTGTGATGCTGACTGCAAGACGCTCTTCCCAGACTGCTTCACCGTGATGCTGACTGCAGGACACTCTTCCCAGACTGCTTCACTGCGATGCTGACTGCAGGACACTCTTCCCAGACTGCTTCATCGAGATGCTGACTGCAGGACGCTCTTCCCAGACTGCTTCACTGCGATGCTAACTGCAGGACACTCTTCCCAGACTGCTTCATCGAGATGCTGACTGCAGGACACCCTTCCCAGACTACTTCACCGCGATGCTGACTGCATGACACTCTTCCGAAACTGCTTCACTGTGATGCTGACTGCAGGACACTCTTCCCAGACTGCTTCACCGCGATGCTGACTGCAGGACACTCTTCCCAGACTGCTTCACCGCGATGCTGACTGCAGGATGCTCTTCCCAAACTGCTTCACCGTGATGCTGACTGCAGGACACTCTTCCCAAACTGCTTCACCGTGATGCTGACTGCAGGATGCTCTTCCCAAACTGCTTCACCGCAATGCTGACTGCAGGACGCTCTTCCCAGACTTCTTCACCGCGATGCTGACTGCAGGACGCTCTACCCAGACTGCTTCACCTTGATTCCGACTGCAGGACATTCTTCCCAGACTGCCTCACTGCGATGCTGACTGCAGGACACTCTTCCCACACTGCCTCACAGCGATGCTGACTGCAGGACACTCTTCCTAGACTGCTTCACTGTGATGCTGACTGCAGAACACTCTTCCCAGACTGCTTCACTGTGATGCTGACTGCAAGACACTCTTCCCAGACTGCTTCACCGGGATGCTGACTGCAGGACACTCTTCCCAGACTGCTTTAGCATGATGCTGACTGCAAGACACTCTTCCCAGATTGCTTCACCGTGATACTGACTGCAGGATGCTCTTCCCAGACTGCTTCACTGTGAAGCTGACTGCAGGACACTCTTCCCAGACTGCTTCACCGTGATGCTGACTGCAGGACGTTCTTCCCAGACTGATTCACTGGGATGCTGACTGCAGGACGCACTTCCCAGACTGCTTTAGCACGATGCTGACTGCAGGACGCTCTTCCCAGACTGCTTTAGCACGATGCTGATTGCAGGACACTCTTCCCAGACTGCTTTAGCACGATGCTGACTGCAGGACACTCTTCCCAGACTGCCTCACTGCGATGCTGACTGCAGTACGCTCTTTCCAGACTGCTTTACCGGGATGCTGACTGCAGGACACTCTACCCACACTGCCTCACAGCGATGCTGACTGCAGGATTCTCTTCCTAGACTGCTTCACTGTGATGCTGACTGCAGGACGCTCTTCTTAGCTCAAATCTCTGGAATAAGACTTAAACCCACAACCATCTGACTGAGTGGTGAGAGTGACACATAGTTAAACAAAGGAAATAGAGAAACACTGCAGTAGAGATAGAGGGCTCTGGCAAGGGAGGAATTGTACAACATTATTTGTCTAAACTGATCCAAAAGGGCACATGCATTTACCTCTGTGCCAGAAGAACAAGCTGACAAGCATAAGGATGATGCTTTGAGCCAATCAAGCTGGGATTATAGATAATAGATGCTGCATTAGGTCAGCCCTAGCCTCCATGTTAGGGAAAGCAAATTGTCATTTTGGCTGAATCTTGGATAATTGAGGACACGTCACGAACATACTCAGAGCGGCAACTCATGAGTGATTAATGAAGCCATGACGCAGGACAGGCATGAGCAAGTCTAAGTTGATTTCAGGGAAGTCGCTTTGCTGCTTAGGGACCAAATCCTTCTAAGTGGAATAATATATCAGGAACTCAGTAAAATGGATGCTTATACAGAGAATATTCAGTCATTTATATATGTGTGTTGATAAATAGTCTTTCAACAGCAGATTGCTGGGCTATTTCAGTCTCTAAGTCCATGGGTCAAATATTTCTAATGTAGAGGGAGCTTTACTCTGCACCTGTCCTGGGAGTGTTTGACGGGGGCAGTGTAGAGGGAGCTTTACTCTGTATCTAACCCCATGCTGTACCTGTCCTGGGAGTGTTTGATGGGGACAGTGTAGAGGGAGTTTTACTCTGTATCTAACCCCGTGCTGTACCTGTCCTGGGAGTGTTTGATGGGGACAGTCTAGAGGGAGTTTTACTCTGTATCTAACCCCATGCTGTACCTGTCCTGGGAGTGTTTGATGGGGACAGTGTAGAGGGAGTTTTACTCTGTATCTAACCCCGTGCTGTGCCTGTCCTGGGAGTGTTTGATGGGGACAGTGTAGAGGGAGCTTTACTCTGTATCTAACCTCATGCTGTACCTGCCCTGAGAGTGTTTAATGGGGACAATGTAGAGGAATCTTTACCCTGTATCTAACCCCGTGCTGTACCTGCCCTGAGAGTGTTTAATTAGGACCCCGTGCTGCACCTGTCCTGGGAGTGTTTGATGGGGACAGTGTAGAGGGAGCTTTACTCTGTATCTAACCCCGTGCTGTACCTGCCCTGAGAGTGTTTAATTAGGACAGTGTAGATGGAGCTTTATCCTGTATCTAACCCCGTGCTGTACCTGTCCTGGGAGTGTTTGATGGGGACAGTGTAGAGGGAGCTTTATCCTGTATCTAACCCCGTGCTGTACCTGCCCTGAGAGTGTTTGATGGGGACAAAGTAGAGGGAGCTTTATTTTGTAACTAACTCCATGCAGCACTTGTCCTGGGAGTGTTTGATGGGGACACAGGGTACCTTTTTTAAAAATCTAATTCATACACAGGATGTGGGTGTCGGCTGATTAGATGTCGGGTGCTGAGTCACTTTCTTGAACATGAATCCTAGGCTATTTCGGAGGGCAGTTAGGAGGCTAACACATTGCTCTGGGTCTGGAGACGCACGGAATCCAGACCGGATAAGGATGGCGGTTTTACTTCTCTAAAGGACATTAGTGAACTGGATGGGTTTTTGAACAACAACCCTTCCCGATCCTTCCTTTTTAACTCTAGGTCGGTTTAATTATCAGAATTTAAATTCCCCAGTGGCTTCTGAACTTCACTTTCTAGATGATCAGTCCTACTGTCTACATGACTTTCTGTGACAGCTCCAGCAGAGCTTTCTGTTCCTCAGTGTCGATTAGTCACATAGATCAGCAGCAGCAAAAAGCGACAACCCACATTGGTCAGAAGCAGCGAAAAACCATTTATAATATTGATTGTGAAGAGATTATCTTTTCCTCCTGTTTGCTTTGTAACCTGAAGCTGCTCTCTAATGTTTGAGAAGCTTGGCGCTGTGGAGCTCCGGCCTCTGAATATTAATAAGCAGTCTAGGTGATCTGTCAACTGCATGGATGAACTGCGAACCTGATCTCAATAATTGATGAGGCGGCCTGGATGCTGCGTTTCATTGGAGGGTAATCAAATTGAGATGAAGTGGTAAGGTAAAGCACCTTGAGCTCGACAGGAGTCTCGTCATCTCTTGTACTGTCACTCGTTCAATATCGCAGCTTGGAATAGGGGGAGACAAAGGCCTTAAAGGGGATAAAAGGAAAATACTGTGGATAATGGAAATCTGAAACAAAAACAGAGTTCTGAAGAACAGTCATACAGACTCGAAACGTTAACTCCGTTTCTCTCTCCATAGATGCTGGTAGACCTGCTGAGCTTTTCCAGCATTTTCTGACCGAGAATGGGAACTTACTATCCTGGGATCCTCAATGGTTCAAGAGTGGAACAGCCACATTTTCAATTGTCCCAGCCAAGAAATCCCTTTTAGTCTCTAGATGAAGGGCCGATTCAGGGCCCCACAAAGATTAGAATGATGAAGAGAGAAAATTAGGTAAATCAGGAATTAAATAACAACATCAACTTACATTTAGATAGCACCTTTAATTAATAAGGTGTCTCAAGCTGCTGCACAGGAGTACGGTCAACAAAACGTGATGCTGAGCCAAATAAGGAGATATTAGGACAGATGACCCAAAGCTTGGTCAAGGAGATTGATCTTCAGGAGTATCTTAATGGAGAAGAGTGAGATGGAGAGATGGAGAGAGAGAATTCCAGAGCTTGGTGCCTCGGTAACTGAAGCCATGGCCACCAATGACGGAGTGATTAAATCAGGAATGCTCGAAAGTCAGGAATTAGAGGAGTGCAGATATCCCAGAGAATTGCGGCACTGGAGGAGGTTACAGGGATAGGGAAGGGAGAGACCATGGAAGGAGTTGGAAAATGGGAAGCAGGGTTTAGAATGAGTCCAGTTGTCCAACAGCCGCTGTAGAAGAGGAAAGTTCTACTCTCTGTGCCCACACTTCCCTATCTGAAAGCCCTCGTTGCATCTTTTAGGGTATATTTGAACCTGTAACAAATGTGCTACACATGGCTCTGGGATCCGTATTGCTTGCTGTCACATGGAGTGCAGTATGACTTGAGCAGCTGCAAGCATTCATAAATGATAAATTGTGATGAATTATGGAACATATCCTTTATATATTTGTTCAATAGTGTTATTCAATTTCTCAGTGGAGCTTTCATTCTCAAATATGATGCATGGTTTTAGGAGTTGGGTTCCTGCTCCCTTGTGAGTTGGATTTTCAGTATAAAACTGTTTACCTGGGGACCTGCCTCTCTCCCACTACATGAAAAATGTGCATGATTATCGAACAGGAAGAATCCTCAGATACTGAAGCAGTCCGTGTCCATAGGCAGCAAGACCTAGGCAACATTCAAGCTTAGGCTGACAAGTGGCAGGTAACATTCATGCCACACAAGTGCCGGGCTATGCCCATCTCCAATAAGTGAGAATCCAATCATTACCCCTTGATGTTCAATGGCATTACCATCGCTGAATCCCCACTATCATCAACCTGGGGGTTACCATTGACCAGAAACTGAACTGGACTAGCCATATAAATACTGTGGCGACAAGAACCAGGTCAGAGGCTGAAAATTCTGCAGAGAGTAACTCACCTCCTGACTCCCCAAAACCTGTCCGCCATCTACAAGGTACAAGTCAGGAGTGTGATGGAATACCCTTCACTAGCCTGGATGAGTGCAGCTTCCAAAACACGGAAGGAGCTGGACACCATCCAGGACAAAGCAGTGCACTTGACTGGCACCACATCCACAAACATTCACTCCCTCCACCCCTGATGCACAGTAGCAGCAGTGTGTACCGTCTACAAGAAGCATTGCAGGAATTCACCAAGGCTCCTTCGACAGCACCTTCCAAACCCACAACCACTACCATCTAGAAGGACAAGGGCAGCAGATACATGGGAACACCACCACCTGGATGTTCCCCTCCAAGCCACTCACCATCCTGACTTGGAAATATATCGCCGTTCCTTCACTGTCGCTGGATCAAAATCCTGGAACTCCCTCCCTAACAGCACTGTGGGAGTACCGACGCCACTTGGACTGCAGTGGTTCAAGAAGTCACATCACCACCACCTTCTCAAGGGGCAATTAGGGATGGGCAATAAATGCCAGCCCAGCCAGCGAAGCCCACATCCCTGGAATGAATAAACAAAAAAGGTACAGCAGAGGGTGAGATACAGAGTAAAGCTCCCTCTACACTGTCCCCATCAAACACTCCCAGGACAGGTACAGCACGGGGTTAGATACAGAGTAAAGCTCCCTCTACACTGTCCCCATCAAACACTCCCAGGACAGGTACAGCACGGGGTTAGATACAGAGTAAAGCTCCCTCTACACTGTCCCCATCAAACACTCCCAGGGCAGGTACAGCACAGGGTTAGATACAGAGTAAAGATCCCTCTACACTGTCCCCGTCAAACACTCCCAGGACAGGTATAGCACGGGGTTAGATATAGAGTAAAGCTGCCTCTACACTGTCCCCGTCAAACACTCCCAGGACAGGTACAGCAGAGGGTTAGATACAGAGTAAAGCTCCCTCTACACTGTCCCCGTCAAACACTCCCAGGACAGGTACAGCATGGGGTTAGATACAGAGTAAAGCTCCCTCTACATTGTCCCCGTCAAACACTCCCAGGACAGGTACAGCACAGGGTTAGATACAGAGTAAAACTCCCAATCCCAATAACGTGCTAACATCCCGAGCCTCCATGGTTGCCCCCGGGTTCTCAGTAACATTTAATCTTCCCAGAAATGTCTGAAATCTTTAATTTAACATTGAACAATACATTTTGGGATTTAGGGAGAATTATTGTGTGAGTGAGTGAAGAGAACTCTCGACAGATGAGTCATTCTGTTAAAAGACATTGTAAATCTGGGACTCCCTCTGTAACAGGGGTCCCGATGGTGAGACTTCCCCTTTAACAGGGGTCCTGATGGTGAGACTTCCCCTTTAACAGGGGTCCTGATGGTGAGACTGCCCCTTTAATAGGGGTCCTGATAGTGAGACTCCCCTTTAACAGGGGTCCCGATGGTAAGACTCCCCCTTTAACAGGGGGTCCTGATGGTGGGATTCCCCTTTAACAGGGGTCCTGATAGTGAGACTCCCCCTTTAACAGGGGTCCTGATGGTGAGACCCCCCCTTTAACAGGGGGTCCTGATGGTGGGACTCCCCCTTTAACAGGGGTCCTGATGTTGAGACTACCCATTTAACAGGGGTCCTGATAGTGAGACTCCCCCTTTAACAGGGGTCCTGTTAGTGAGACTCCCCCTTTAACAGGGGTCCTGATGGTGGGATTCCCCTTTAACAGGGGTCCTGATAGTGAGACTCCCCCTTTAACAGGGGTCCTGATGGTGAGACCCCCCCCCCTTTAACAGGGGGTCCTGGTGGTGAGACTCCCCTTTAACAGGGGTCTTGATGGTGGGAATCTCTTTAATCTTCACTCAGTTGTTCCATGCAGGAGTTAAAAGGGAATTAATCAGGGACCCATTTGCGACCTAATCAGGTTGGTTAATAGCTCATTGTTGAGTTATGAGAATAGGTGGATAAATAATTCATGTGGTGAGTATTCAGCTTGGTTTTTCTCTCCCTCGGTCTCTCTCTCAGCCCCATCTATCTCTCAGTGTCAGCCTCTGTGTGGAAGACATGATGTGAACCACTGCTTTGGTATGAAGCTCTTACCAGGCAGAGGGATTCTTCAAAATTGCATCAGGAGAAAAGTGTGTAATCGATAGGGTCAATTTCTGAGAATTGACTAAAGTTGGATGTTGGTAATGAGTAATTAGAGCGTAGTCAGCTCTTCCGAATTAACTGAGAGTCCAGAAAAACAATGCTGTCATCTTTCCAAGGCTACATTTTCTATCTTTCAGATTTCTGACAAGGAGTGGTTCTCTCATCTTACCTTCTCTTCCTCATAACCCAGCTTGTCCCTCACTTCATAGAACCATAGAATAGCTTCATAGAATGGTTCCGGAACAGAAAGAGGCCATTCAGCCCATCATATCCGTGCCAGCTGTCTCCAGGAGCAATTGTTCCACGAGGTTATGGGTACGGTGCCGAGACTCCAGGGAACTTTGTTGTGCTGTGATTGTGTTCACTGTTGAAATCTTTTAAATCCAACGACTGGCTTTGCACAGCTTTCTGAATGAAAGAAAGGATGAGCACAGCAAGATCCCACAAAAAAGCAGTGTGATAATGACCAGATCATATATTTTGGTGACATTGGTTGAGGGATAAATATTTGCCAGAACACCAGATTGCCATGTACATATGTGTCTCCGTGTTAGTGTATTTGACCGAGTGTGGCATCAAGGAGTCCCAGCAAAACTGATGTCAATGGGGATCAGGGGGAAAACTCTCCGCTGGTTGGAGCCATACCTAGCCCAAAGGAAGATGGCTGTGGTTGTTGGAGGTCAACTATCTCAGCTCCAGGACACAACTACAGGAGTTCCTCAGGGAAGTGTCCTTGGCCCAACCACCTTCAGCTGCTTCGTCAATGACCTTCCATTATAAGGTCAGAAGTGGGGATGTTCGCTGATGATTGCACAATGTTCAGCACCATTCACAACCCCTCAGATACTGAAGCAGTCCATGTTCAAATGCAGCAAGACCTGGATAATATCCAGGCGTGGGTTGATAAGTGGTAAGTAACATTTGTGCCACACAAATGCCAGGCAATGACCATTTCCAACAAGAGAGAATCTAACCATCATCCCTTGATATTCAATGGCATTACCATTGCTGAATCCTCCACCATGAACATCCTGGGGGTTACCATTGACCAGATACTGTGGCGACAAGAGCAGGTCAGAGGCTAGGAATCCTGCGACAAGTAACTCACCTCCTGACTCCACAAAGACTGTCCATCATCTACAAGGCACAAGTCAGATGAAATAAGCTCCACTTGCCTGGATGAGTGCAGCTCCAACAACACTCAAGAAGTTCGACACTATCCAGGAAAAAGCAGCCCACTTGATTGGTACTTCATCCACAAACATTCACACCCTCCACTACCGACGCACAGTGGCAGCAGTGTGTACCATCTACAAGGTGCACTGCAGGAACTCACCAAGGCTCCTTCGACAGCACCTTCCAATATATCTATATTATGCACCTCAACAACTCCCTGTGGCAGTGAGTTCCACATTTCCACCACTCTCTGGATTTCTTCAGAATTCCCCATTTCGATCTATGAGTGACTATCTGATATTGATAAGCCCTAGTGCTAGTCTCGTCCACAAGTAGAAACATCTTCTTTACCTATATGTGACTGCTTATGGGTGTGTCCGTCAAGGGGTGAATGTCCATCTGAGGGTGAGTGTCCGTCTGGGGGGAGTGTCCACCTGGGGTGAGTGAGTGTCTGAGGGTTGAGTGTCTGTCTTGGGTGAGTGTGTGTCTGGGGGATGAGTGTCTGTCTGGGGTGAGTGTCTGTCTGGGGTGTGTTTGTCTGGGGTGTGTGTTTGTCTGGGGTGAGTGTCTGTCTGTGGGTGTGTGTCTGGGGGTGAGTGCCTGTCTGGGTGAGAGTGTCAGGCTGGAGTGAGTGTCTGTCTGGGGATGCGTGTCTGTCTGGGGTGTAAGTGTCTGCTTGGGGTGAATGTCTGTCTGGGGTGATGGTCTGCCTGGGCTGATTGTCTGTTTGGGGTGAGTGTCTGTCTGGGGTGATGGTCTGCCTGTGCTGATTGTCTGGGGTGAGTGTCTGTCTGGGCTGGTGGAAAGTCCAATTCTTCTTCCTTTGCTGTGAGATAGTTTTTGGCCTTTGCCCTTTCACAGCCTCAGGCCTGAGTTTGGCAGCTCCCTGTGGGGGCTTGTGCTGAGCCACAGGAAGTCCCTCTGACCCTTGGCACTGTTTTTAGTGATCATGGCAGCAGTGCCCACTCTGGCCCTCCTGTGAGGACAGAGACTAATCCAGGATCAGTAATCTGCTGGCATCTGCTGCCATCTCCTGGTCTTCAGTATTATTACAGGTAATGGTTTGTAAATTATGTAGAAGACAACATAGGGAACAATCATTCAACCTGTGTTAGAATGGATTGCAAGCCAATAATTAATCTCAGGCTAAAAAGAATTACAAGATAGTTAGTAATCACTAGCTTCTCTCATTAACATCCAGGAGCTTGTGCCAAAATTGGGAGAGCTGTCTCACAGACTAGTCAAACAACAGCCTGATATAGTCATAGTCATGGAATCATCATACCTTACAGACAATGTCCCAGGCACCACCATCACCATCCCTGGGAATGTCCTGTCCCACCAGCAGGACAGACCCAGCAGAAGTGGCGGTACAGTGGTATACAGTCGGGAGGTAGATGCCCTGGGAGTTCTCAACGTGGACCCTGGACTCCATGAAGTCTCATGGCATCAGGTCAAACAAGGGCAAGGAAACCTCCTGCTGATTACCACTTACTGCCCACCCTCAGCTGATGAATCAGTGCTCCTCCAAGTTGAACACCAACTGGAAGCAGCACTGAGGGTGGCAAGGGCACAGAATATACTCTGGGTGGGGGACTTCAGTGTCCATCACTAAGAGTGGCTCTGTAGCACCACTACTGGCTGAGTCCTAAAGGACATATCTGCTGGACTGGGTCTGCGGCAGGCGGTGAGGGAACCAACAAAAGAGAAAAACATACTTGACCTCAAACTCACCAACCTGCCTGCCACAGATGTATCTGTCCGTGACAGTATCGGTAGGAGTGACAACTGCACAGTCTTTGTGGAGATGAAGTCCCATCTTCACCATTAGTAGACTAATGGGGCGGTAATTGGCTGGGTTGGGTTTGTCCTGCTTTTTGTGTACAGGACACAACTGGGCAATAGCTGGGTAGATGCTGGTGTGGTAGCTGTACTGGAACAGCTTGACTAGCCAAGAGTTTTCGCCCTAATTCCCATTGACTCCAATTCTGCTGGGGCTCCTTGGTGTCACACTGTTATAATGTTACCTAGATGACAAGGGCAGTCACTCTCACCTCACCTCGGGAATTCAGCTCTTTTGTACATGTTTGAACCAAGGCTGTAATGAGGTCAGGAGCTGAGTGGCCCTGGCTGAACCCAAACTGGGCATCAGTGGGCAGGTTATTGCTAAGCAAGTGTCATTTGATAGCATTGACCCATTCCATTACTTTACTGAGAGCAGACTGATAGGGCGGTAATTGGCCGGGTTGGATTTGTCCTGCTTTTTATGTGTAGGGTATACCTGGGCAATTTTCCACATAGTCGGGTAGGTGCCAGTGTTGTAGCTATACTGGAACAGCTTGGCTAGAGGCGCAGCAAGTCCTGAAGCTCAAGTCTTCAGTACTATTGCCATAATATTGTCAAGGCCCATAGCCTTTGCTGTATCCAGTGCCTTCAGCTGTTTCTTGATAGCAGGTGGCATGAATCGAATTGGCTGAAGACTGGCATCTGTGATGCTGGGGACCTCCAGAGGAGGCCGAGATGGATCATCCACTCGGCACTTCTGGCTGAAGATTGTTGCAAATGCTTCAGCCTTATCTTTTGCACTGATGTGCTGGGTTCCCCCATCACTGAGGATGGGATATTTGTGGAGCCTCCTCCTCCTCCAGTGAGTTGTTTAATTGTCCACCACCATTCACAACTGGATGTGGCAGGACCACAGAGCTTAGAAATGATCCATTGGCTGTGGGATCGCTTAGCTCTGTCTACCGCTTGCTGCTTCCACTGTTTAACATCTAATTGTGTCTGCTAATGTTTTTTGTGAAGTCCCTTGTGTTAAGTCACTCTGTTAAAGGCTCTACACAATTGGAAGTTGTTGCTATTAGTCTATGTATATAAGGCAAACACCATCAGCAGGATTTTCAGCTTGGCATATGGGCACACATGAGCGTGAAATCGCGCACGATAACGCTGGGCGAGCGTCCTGATGTCATTGCGCACTCTCGCGATCTTTCGATCAGCGGGCGCACGCAAGAGGCAACAGTGCACCCACTGACAATTAGGAAGCCTGTTAAGGCCCTTAATCAATCAATTAAATTGAATTTTCCATTGCCCATGCAACCCCTCTGTTGGTGAGTGGGCAAATAGGCCAAGCGGCCTTTGGACTTTTAACAGGTGGGTGGGATGAGGTATCAGACAGTAAATAAAAAAACAATAACAATTTTTGAAACTCATTTTTCACATGTCCCTGTTCATGTGACAGAGTCACATGTGGGGACATGTTTCCTTGTTTTTGAATTCTTGATTTTTCAGGTTAAATATCTTCAGCTCCCTGAGGCAGCTCTTTGCCCCTCAGGCAATTTCCACTGAGCGCACCCCCGAGCGTGCGCACATTTCAGCGCTTGTGCTCCTCCTGCCCCCACCCCGGCAGTGCTGAGCGTTTCAACCCATGATTCACGCTGGCTGTTAATTGGCCAATCAGCGTGACATCGCGGTTGGGGCCGATTGCGGGTGGTGGGACTATTGCGTGACCACTCTCGGGCCCACCCACCGCACCCGCCTGGCAAGGTAAAAATTCTGCCCCATCAGTCTGCCCTCGATCATCAGCAAAGTGATGGAAAGGGTCATCAACGGTGCTGTCAAGCGGCACGTGCTTAGCAATAACCTGCTCACAGATGCCCAGTTTGGGTTCCGCCAGGGCCACTCAACTCCTGACCTCATTACAAACCTGGACAAAAGAGCTGAACTCCCAGGTGCGTTGACTATGTGTGGCATCATGGAGCCTCAGGTAATTAAAGTCAATGGAGATCAGGGACTAAACTCTCTACAAAGCAGGTGGTTGTAGCTGATGGAGGCCAATCATCTCACACCCAGAACATCACTGCAGGCGTTCTTAAGTGGGGATGTTCCGCTGATTATTGCACAATGTTCAGTCCCATTCAGACCACTTCTAATATTGAAGCAGTTTGTGTCCATACACAGCAAAACCTGGACAATGTTCAGGCTTAGGCTGATAAGCGGCAAGTAACATTCATGCCACACAAGTGTCAGGCAATGACCACCTCCAACAAGAGAGAATCCAACCATCCTCCCTCACCATTCAATGGCATTACCATTGCTGAATCCCCCTCTACCAACATCCTGGGGGATACCATTGACCAGAAACTGAACTGGACCAGTCATATAAATACTGTGACTACAAGAGCAGGTCAGAGGCTGGGAATTCTATGGCCAATAACTCACCTCTTGACTCCCCAAAGCTTGTCCACCATCTACAAGGCATACGTCAGGAGTGCAATAGAATGCTCTCTGCTTGCCTGGATGAGTGCAGTTCCCACAACACTCAAGAAGCTTGACAACACTGTCAAAACAGCCCACTTGATCAGCACCCCTTCCATCACATTAAACATTCACTCCCTCCACCACCGACGCACAGTGGTAGCAGTGTGTACCATCTACAGGTGTACTGCAGCAACTCACCAAGGCTCCTTAGACAGCGCCTTCCAAATTCACGACCACTACCATCTAGAAGGTCAAGGGCAGCAGATACATGGGAACACCACCACCAGCAAGTTCCCCTCCAAGTCACTGACCATCCTGACTTGGAAATATATCACCATTCTTTCACTGTCACTGGGTCAAAATCCTGGAACTCCCTCCCTAACAGCACTGTGGGTGTACCTACACCACATGGACTGCAGTGGTTCAAGAAGGCAGCTCACCACCACCTTCTCAAGGGCAATTAGGGATGGGGAATAAATGTTGACTTAGCTAGTGATGCTCACATCCCCTGAAGGAATGAAAGAATGAATGATAGATTGTGATTAGGATTGTGTGAGCCAGTAATGAAGCAAATTCTTCATTTGATATTATTCGTAGTTACCCGTGAAACGTGTTTCGATCATTGAACAATCAGGGAAGATATGTAATCTGTGTGAGGTGCATTAGCTATTGGTCAAGAGTGATCTAGCTGGTCATCCAACAAACAACAACAACTGATTGCATTTACATTGTGCCTTTAGTGTCTGCAAATATCCCAAAGTTGAATCAGACAAAATTGGACTTGATCAAAGAGCTTGGTTTTCAGTTGGTTGGGTCTTAGAGAAGTGAGGGAGATGAAGGGTATTCCAGAGTTTAGGGCCCAGCTAGCTGAAAGCACAGCCAATGCTGAGTGAAGGGAGTAAGAATGGACCAGAGGTGAGAGAAGGAGGAGCACAGAGATCGGAGAGGGTCACAGGTAGTTAGAGATTCTGAGTGGTGGTGCCAGGGAAGGGTACGAACATGAGGATAAGAGTTTTAACATGGAAGTGTGACTGAACCAGGAGCCAGGGCAGGTCAGTGAGCACAGGGGGGTGAGGGGGTGAGTGGGACCTGGTGTGAGTTAGGGCAGGGGGCAGCAGAATTTTGGATGAGCTTAAATTTATGGGTTGCGTAGTTGGGAGGCGAGGCCAAAAGAGTATTTGAATAGTCAAGTCTAGAGGTAACAAAGGTATGGCTGAAGGTTTCAGCAGCAGGTCTCCTGAGACAGGGGTGAAGTCAGAGGATGTTACAGAGGCACATGTTGGCTGCCTTGATGGTAAGAGAGGATATGGGGTCAGAAACACATCACAGCTCAGGGTCTGGTTCAGCCTGAGACAGTGGCCAGGGGGGACATTGAGATTGAAGGCAACAGAACAGAGTTTACAATGGAGTCTGAAGACAATAGCTTCAGTTTCGCTAATGTTAAATTAGAATCAACTGATTGAATATCAGACAAGCAACAGGGTCAAGGGTCAAACACAGAGTCAGTGGAGGGGTCAAGAGAGGTGGTGGTGGGGTAGAGCTGGGTGTCGTTAGTCTACACATGGATTCTAATGTGTTTTTGGATGATGTTGCCAAGGAGCAGCAAGTAGATGAGAAAGAGAGAGCCAAGGATAGATCCTTGGGGGACACCATTAGTAACGGTGCAGGAACAGGAAGAGAAGCCATTGATGGTGATGCTGTGGCTAGGATTAGGCAGATAACGATGTATCCAGGTGAATGCAGACACACAGTGAACAATGAGGGAGTGGCATTGTAGAATGTATAATGGTGTCCTGTTCAGACAACTTTGAAGGAATTATAAAACAAAAACAGAATTACCTGGAAAAACTCAGCAGGTCTGGCAGCATCGGCGGAGAAGAAAAGAGTTGACGTTTCGAGTCCTCATGACCCTTCGACAGAACTTGAGTTCGAGTCCAAGAAAGAGTTGAAATATAAGCTGGTTATATAACTGGCTGCAGTGTTGTTGGTTGATTGCTTGGCTGCTAGTTAGCTAGTTAGTTAGCTGCTGGTTGCTTAGCTGACTGACTTTTTAATATTCATTTACAGGATGTGGGCATCGCTGGCTGGGCCAGCATTTATTGCCCATCTCTAATTGCCCTTGAGAAGGTGGTGGTGAGCTGCCTTCTTGAGCCGCTGCAGTCCATGTGGTGTAGGTACACCCACAGCGCTGTTAGGAAGGGAGTTCCAGACTTTTGACCCAGCGACAGTGAAGGAACGGCGATATATTTCCAAGTCAGGATAATGAGTGACTTGGAGGGGAACTTCCTGGTGGTGATGTTCCCATGTAGCTGATGCCCTTGTCCTTTTAGATGGTAGCAGTTGTGGGTTTGGTAGGTGCTGCCTAAGGAGCTTTGGTGAGTTTCTGCACTGCATCTTGTACATGGTACATACTGTTCATCAGTGGTGGAGGGAGTGAATGTTTGTGGATGGAGTGCCAATCAAGTGGGCTGCTTTGTTCTGGACAGTGTCTTGAGTGTTGTGGGAGCTGCACCCATCCAGGCAAGTGGGGAGTATTCCATCACACTCCTGACTTGTGCCTTGTAAATGGTGGACAGACTTTGGGGAGTCAGGAGGTGAGTTACTCGCTGCAGGATTCTTAGACTCTGACCTACTCTTGTAGCCATACTATTTATATGGATAGTCCAGTTCAGTTTCTGGTCAATGGTAACACCCAGGATGTTGATAGTGGGGGTTTCAGGGATGGTAATGTCATTGAATGTCAAAGGACGATGCTTAGATTCTCTCTTGTTGTAATTGGTCATTGACTGGCTTCTGAGTAGCGTGTATGTTACTTGCCACTTGTCAGCCCAAACCTGGATATTGTCCAGGTCTTGCTGCATTTGGACATGGACAGCTTCAGTATCTGAGGAGTTGTGAATGGTGCTGAACATTGTGCAATCATCAGTGAACATCCCCACTTCTGACCTTATGATGGAAGGAAGGTCATTGATGAAGCAGCTGAAGATGGTTGGGCCGAGGACACTATCCTGATGTGTTGCCCTGGAGCTGAGATGACTGACCTCCAACAACCACAACCATCTTCCTTTGTGTTATGTATGACTCCCAACCAGTGGAGAGTTTTCTCCCTGATTCCCATTGACTTCAGTTTTGCTAGGGCTCCTTGATGTCACACTGAGACAAATTTTACCTTGATGTCAAGGGGAGTCACTCTCACCTCACGTCGGGTATTCAGCTCTTTTGACCATGTTTGAACCAAGGCTGTAAAGAGGTCAGGAGCTGAGTGGCCCTAGCGGAACCCAAACTGGGCATCAGTGAGCAGGTTATTGCTAAGCAAGTGCTGCTTGTTAGCACTGTTGATGACCCCTTCCATTACTTTACTGATAATCGAGAGTAGACTGATGGGGCAGTAATTGACCGGGTTGGATTTGTCCTGCTTTTTGTATACAGGACATACCTGGGCAATTTTCCACATAGCCGGTTAGATGCTGGTGCTGTACCTTTACTGTAACAGCTTGGCTAGAGGGTATAGCAAATTCTGGAGCACAAGTCTTCAGTACTGTTGCCGGAATATTGTCAGGGCCAATAGCCTTTGTGGTATCCAGTGCCTTCAGCTGTTTCTCGATATCATGTGGAGTGAATTGAATTGTCTGAAGACTGACATCTGTGATGTTGGGGACCTCCGGAGGAGGTCGAGATGGATCTTCCCCTTGGCACTTCTGGCTGAAGATTGTAGCAAATGCTTCAGCCTGATCTTTTACACTGATGTGCTGGGCTTCCCCCGACATTGAGGATGGGGATATTTGTGGAGCCGCCTCCTCAAATGAATTATCCACCACCATTCATGACTGGATGTGACAGGACTGCAGAGCTTAGATCTGATCCATTGCTTGTGGAATTGCTTAGCTCTGTTTATCATTTGCTGCTTATGTTGTTAGGCATGCAGGTAGTCCTGTGTTATAGCTTCACCAGGTTGACAGCTCATTTTTAGGTATGCCTGGTGCTGCTCCTGGCATGCCCTCCTGCACTCTTCATTGTTCCCCTGGCTTGATAGTAATGGTAGAGTGAGGGATATGCCGGGCCATGAGGTTACAGATTGTGTTCGAGTACAATTCTGCTGCTGCTGATGGCCCACAGTTCTTCATGGTTGCCCATGAAGTCTTGAGCTGCTGGATCTGTTCGATCTCTATCCCACTTAGCACGGTGGTAGTGCCACACAACTCAATGTAGGGTATCCTTAATGTGAAGGCAGGTGTTCATCTTCATAATGACTGTGCGGTGATCACTCCTACCAATACTGTCATGAACAGATGCATCTGCGGCAGGCAGGTTGGTGAGGATGATGTCAAGTATGTTTTTCCCTCTTGTTGGTTCCCTCATCACCATGAGACATAGGAGCAGAAATTAGGCCATTCGGCCCATCGAGTCTGCTCCACAATTCAATCATGGCAGATAAGTTTCTCAACCCCATTCTCCCGCCTTCTCCCCGTAACCTTTGACCCCCTTACCAATCAAGAACCTATCTATCTCGGTCTTAAATACACTCAATGGCCTGGCCTCCACAACCTTCTGTGGCAATGAATTCCATATATTCATCACTCTCTGGCCAAAGAAGTTTCTCCTCACCTCTGTTCTAAAAGGTCTTCCCTTTACTCTGAGGCTGTGCCCTCGGGTCCTAGTCTTTCCTACTAACGGAAACAGCTTCCCCACCTCCACTCTGTCCAGGCCTTTCAGTATTCTGTAAGTTTCAATCAGATCCCCCCTCAGCCTTCTAAACTCCATCGATTATAGACTCAGAGTCCTCAAACGTTCCCATATGTTAAGCCTTTCATTCCTGGGATCATTCTCGTGAACCTCCTCTGGACCTTCTCCAGGGCCAGCACATCCTTCCTGAGATACGGGGCCCAAAATTGCTCACAATATTCTAAATGTGGTCTGACCAGAGCCTTATAAAGCCTCAGCAGCACATCCCTGCTTTTATATTCTAGTCCTCTCGAAATAAATGCCAACATTGCATTTGCCTTCCTAACTACCGACTCAACCTGCAAGTTAACCTTAAGAGAATCCTGGACTAGGACTCCCAAGTCCCTTTGCACTCTAGATTTCTGAATTCTCTCCCCATTTAGAAAATAGCCTCTATTCTTCCTACCAAAGTGCATGACCTCACACTTCCCCACATTGTATTCCATCTGCCATTTCTTTGCCCATTCTCCTAACCTGGCTAAATCCTTCTGCAGCCTCCCCACCTCCTCAATACTACCTGCCCCTCCACCTATCTTTGTATCACCTGCCGCAGACCCAGTCTAGCAGCTGTCATTTAGGACTTGGCCAACTCAGTCACTAGTGGTGCTACTGAGCCACTCTTGGTGATGGACATTGAAGTCCCCACCCACAGTACATTCTGCGCCCTTGCCACCCTCAGTGCTTCCTCCAAGTGGTGTTCAACATGAAGGAGCACTGATTCATCAGCTGAGTGGGGGAGGTACGTGGTAATCAACAGAAGGCTTCCTTACCCACATTTGACCTGATGCCATGAGACTTCATGGTGTCCGGAGTCGATTTGAGGACCCCCAGGGTACCTCCCTCCTGACTGTATGAGCTTTTATTTTCTGCAATAACCTTTGATGTGGCACCTTATCAAATGCCTTCTGGGAATCCAAGTACAGTACATCTTGGAGTACAGGCTCCCTTTTATCCACAGTGCATGTTACTCCTTCAAAGAACTCCGATAAATTGGTTAAACATGCTTTGCATTTCACAAAACCATGCTGACTCTTCCCGATTACTATAAGTTTCTCTAAGTGCCCAGCTATAACCTTAATGATCGATTCTAACACCTTCCCCACGACAGGCGTTGAGCTAAATGGCCCAGTGGCTCAGGGGGTAGCACTCTTAAATTCTGCATCAGATGATTGTGGGTTTCAGTGCCATTCCAGAGAATTGAGTCCATAACCTAGGCTGACACTCCCAGTGCAGAATGGAGAGAGTGCTGCACTGTTGGAAGTGCTTGTCTTATGGATGAGACTTTAAACCAAGGGCACATTCATGCTCTCACATAGATGTAAAAGATTCCACAACTGCTATTTAGAGATGAGCAGGAGAGATCTCCCCTCCTGCACTTCGAAATGTACTTAATTATTTGTAAAGCACTTTGGGACATTGTGAGAATTCTTGACCCCGGGGGTTTTTGACACTCCGGCATTGAATATATCTGGCTGGGAAAGACAGATTTTTGGTCTCTCAGGGAATCAAGGGATATGGGGAGCATGTGAGAAAGTGAAACTGAGGCAGAAGATCAGCCATGAGTGTATTGAACGGTGAGGAGCTGAATGGTCTACTCCTGCTCCTGTTTGTTGTGTTCTTGTTTGAGTTTGTGAAAGGGGCTTGTCTGCTTGAAACAAGGAAAACAAAAAGTAACAGAAGTTATGAGACAGAATGATCAGGGCAGTATCTGAGACGCCGTTCAGCTCCTGCTAGTGTCCAAGCTACCTTTGCATGGGTCAGCATTGGTAAATTCAACAGGCGGACAAATTCAGGATTTGCAGCAGTTAATTTGAACCGTCTTACTGGTGGCTGCCTGCAGAGGGCAGTGCAGGCCTGGGATTCCAGGAGCTGGAATTCTGTTGCATTCGTTCCCCAAACTTGAATCTCCAGTTCCTCCTAAACTTCAATAGTCCCCGTCTGACAAGGTTCCCCACACCCCCCCTTTCCCCCCCCCCCACCCCCAACCACCACCACCACCACTTATCCCCACTGTATTCTCACTGTGCCAAGTCTCACCATATCTCAATGTAGCTCAGAACCCGTCACCTCCCTCATGCTGCCTCTCCCCCACTCCCACTACAATCTACAGGCTCAGCGCCCGCACACCATTTCCTGATTTGCCCCCCGATCATGTTTAATTTGGTGATGTCCTGATCTGTGACCTTTCACCCTTGACATCAGCTTATTCGGAGAAAATGTTATTTTGCTGTTGAACATTCTTTTCTCAGGATAACTAAGAAGATTATGGGTTAATCTAATTGAGGGGTTTAAGATGATTAAAGGATTTGATAGGGTCACAGGGAGAAACTATTTTCCTCTGGGTGGCAGGGGGGATAGTCCAGACTAGGGGGCAGAACCGTCAACTTGGAGCCAGGCCGTTCAGGGGTGATGTCAGGAAGCACTTCTTCACAAAAAGGGGAGTGGAAGTCTGGAACTCTCTCCCCCAAAAATAGCTATTGAAGCTGGGGGTTCAGTTGGAAATTTTAAAGCTAAGATTGATAGATTTTTGTTCGGCAAACATATTAAGATATTAAAGGTTATGAAACCAAGGATTATGATGGGCTTAAAACACAGATCAGCCATGACCTGATTGAATGGTGGAATAGTCTCAAGGGGCTGAATGGCCTTCTCCTGTTCTGATATTCCTATTCTTTTCAAACTTGGTGACTTCCTGCACTGTGACCTTTAACCTTTCACCTCAGGTTGCCTGAAGAAAATATTCTTTAACTTGTAAGGAATCTACAGAACTGTCCCTCTCCCTCCCCGGATGCTCCATTTGGTGAACGTGACTGGTTTCAACTGGGCTGAGTCCAGATGCTCTCTTAGTGGGTAACATTCTTGCCTCTGAGTCAGAGGGTTGTGGGTCCAAACCCCACCCAGGAGCCAAAATCAGGCTGACGCTCCCAGTGCAGTACTGAGGGAGTGCTGCACTGTCAGAGGGGCCGTCTTTTGGATGAGAGATTAAACCGAGGTGCCTTCTTCCCTCTCAGGTGAATGTAAAAGATCTCACGGCACTATCTGAAGAGGAGCAGGGGAGTTCTCCGGTGTCCTGGGGCCAATATTTATCCCTCGATCAACGTTGCTGAAATTGATGGCCTGAATTTTGTAGTACTGATGACAGTGAAACTGTCAGTGTTCACTGTCATTACTCCCCTGAAGCTGACAGCAACTTCTAGAGTCAGGCAGTGGCATAGTTGTAACGTTACTAGACTAGTAATCCGGAGGCACACGTTCAAATCTCCCATGGCAGCTGGTGGAATTTGAATTTGGCTAATAAACCTGGAATATAAAGCTAGTTTCAATAATAGTGACCATGATACTATCATCGATTGTTAACTAACGCCCTTAGGGAAGGAGCCTGGTCTGGTCTGGCCCACATGTGACTCCTGACCCACATTTATTAACTGCCGTCTGAAATGGCTGATCGAGCTATTCTGTTCAAGGGCAATTAGGATGGGCAGCAAACGTTAGCCAGTGACACCCACATCCCATGAAGGGGTAAAGAGAAAAAACAATGTGCGGTTAAATGCGAAAATGCAGAGTTTACTGTTACTGTCAGTGATTCTTCCCCTCAGGAAAATGGGTGACTCTGATCTACTTATAAAATGTGCAAACCAAGTAAGCAATAATTAGCAGATGAATTCCTGAAATGTGTATGAGATGGTTTTTTAGACTAGTACATCGAGGAATAGGCTATCCTAGTCTTGGTATTGAGCAATGAGAAGGGGTTAATTAATAATCTTGTTGTGCAGGGTCCTTTAGGGAACAGTGATCATAACATGATAGAATTCTTCATAGGATGGAAAGTGAAGTAGTCCGATCTGAAACTAGAGTCCTAAATCTAAACAAAGGAAACTATAAAGGCATGAGGCATGAGATAGATTGGGAAACCTCATTAAAAGGCATGATGGTGGATAGGAAATGGCTAATATTTAAGGAATGAATGTATGCATTGCAACAGTTATACATTCCTTTCTGGCGTGAAAACATAACAGGAAAAATGGCACAACCATGGCTAACAAAAGAAACTAGTATGAGATCCAAAGAGTAGTCATATAAAGTTGCTAGAAAAAGTAGCAAGCCCGAGGATTGGGAGCAGTTTAGAATTCAGCAAAGGAGGACCAAGAGATTATTAAGAGGGGCAAAATAGAGTATGAGAGTAAACTTGCAAGGAACGTAAAAGTGGACTGTAAAAGCTGCTATAGATATGTAAAAAGAAAAATATTATCGAAGACAAATGTAGGTCCCTTATAGTCCTAAACAGGAGAGTTTATAATAGAGAACAAGGAAATGGCAGAGCAATTAAACAACTACTTTAGTTCTGTTATAATATGAAATAAGAGCAGAAAATGTTGGAAAAACTCAGCAGGTCTAGCAGCGTTTGTTTTGAGTCCAAATGACTCTTCTTCAGAGCTAAAGAGAGATGGAAATGTGATGGATTTAATACTGTTTAAGAGGGAGTGGAGCAGGTGGAGTGAGGTAGAAGGTCAGGGATAGTTATGTCTTCACGGAGGAAGATGTAAATAACTTCCTAGAAATGCTAGGAAACCAAAGGTCCAGTGAGAAGGAGGAATTGAAGGAAATGAGGAAATATTGGTATACAAAGGGACCTGGGTGTCTTTATACACCAGTCACTGAAAGCAAGCGTGCAGGTGCAGCAAGCAGTTAAGAAGGCAAATGGTATGTTGGCCTTTATTGCGAGAGGACTTGAGTACAGGAGCAAGGATGTCTTACTGCAGCTGTACGGGGCCTTGCTGAGACCACACCTGGAGTATTGGGTGAAGTTTTGGTCTCCTTACCTAAGAAAGGATGCACTTGTCAAAGAGGGAGTGCAACGAAGGTTCACCAGACTGATTCCTGGGATGGCAGGATTGTCGTATGAGGATAGATTGTGTCGACTAGGCCTGTATTCACTGGAGTTTAGAAGAATGAAAGCGGATCTCATTGAAACGTATGAAATGCTGACAGGGATGGACAGGCTGGATGCAGGGATGATGTTTCCTCTGGCTGGGGGGTGTCTAGAACAAGGGGTCACAGTCTTAGGATGCAGGGTAGGCCATTTAGGATTGAGATGAGGAGAAACTTGTTCACTCAAAGAGGGGTGAACCTGTGGAATTCTCTACCACAGAGGCTGTGGAGGCCAAGTCACTGAATATATTTAAGAAGGAAATAGACAGATTTTTAGGCATCAAGGGGTATGGGGAGAGCGCGGGAGTATGGCGTTGAGTTAGAGAATCAGCCTTGATCATATTGAAAGACAGAGCAGGCTCGAAGGGCCAAGTAACCGACTCCTGCTCCTGTTTTCTATGTTCCTATGATTCTAAAAATGCAAGTTTTTAAAACATTTTCCTGGTGATGCTGTGATCAGTATTGACAGTGTCCGATTAGCAGAGAATGGTTATTAGCCAGTGCTTCCAGTCACAGTGTACAGATGTTGGGAGGGAGAGGATGGAGTCTGACTGTGACAACTCAATGATAGACTTTAGCTGGCACTATGCTCTGTTGCCCAGCTCTAACATTCCAGTATTTCAGCTGAAGAGTTGAGTTTCTACAGCGTTTGGCAGTGAAGCACATCACAACACTTCCAACTTACCTTCGCAGTTCACTATGTGATTATTACTAAGGAACGAATGACCTTCAGATAGCTGAGCTTGATAACGTTCTTTAAAGGGCAACAGTGCGAGAACATACCACAAAGATCAGCACCTTGAGAAACTGTCCCCCAGTGAGAGTCAGCACCTTCAGAAACTGTCCCCCAGTGAGAGTCAGCACCTTCAGGAACTGTCCCCCAGTGACAGACAGCACCTTCAGAAACTGTCCCCCAGTGAGAGTCAGCACCTTCAGGAACTGTCCCCCAGTGAGAGTCAGCACCTTCAGGAACTGTCCCTCAGTGAGAGTCAGCAACTTCAGAAACTGTCCCCCAGTGAGAGTCAGCATCTTCAGGAACTGTCCACCAGTGAGAGTCAGCACCTTCAGGAACTGTCCCCCAATGAGAGTCAGCACCTTCAGAAACTGTCCCCCAGTGAGAGTCAGCACCTTCAGGAACTGTCCCCCAGTGAGAGTCAGCACCTTCAGGAACTGTCCCCCAATGAGAGTCAGCACCTTCAGGAACTGTAACACAGTGAGAGTCAGCACCTTCAGGAACTAACTCCCAGTGAGAGTCAGCAACTTCAGGAACTGTCCCCCAATGAGAGTCAGCACCTTCAGGAACTGTAACACAGTGAGAGTCAGCACCTTCAGGAACTAACCCCCAGTGAGAATCAGCACCTTCAGGAACTGTCCCCCAGTGAGAGTCGACACTTTCAGGAACTGGCCCCCAGTGAGAGTCAGCACCTTCAGGAGCTGTCCCCCAGTGAGAGTCAGCACCTTCAGGATCCGTCCCCCAGTGAGAGTCAGCACCTTCAGGAACTGTCCACCAGTGAGAGTCAGCACCTTCAGGAACTGTCCCCCAGTGAGAGTCAGCACCTTCAGGAACTGTCCCCCAGTGACAGTCAACACCGTCAGGAACTGTCCCCCAGTGAGAGTCAGGACCTTCAGGAACTGTCTGCCAGTGAGAGTCAGCACCTTCAGGAACTGTCCCCCAGTGAGAGTCAGCACCTTCAGGAACTGTCCCCCACTGAGAGTCAGCACCTTCAGGAACTGTACCCCAGTGAGAGTCAGCACCTTCAGGAAGTGTACCCCAGTGAGAGTCAGCACCTTCAGGAACTGTCCCTCGATGTGAGTCAGCACCTTCAGGAACGATCCCCCATTGAGAGTCAGCACCTTTAGAAACAGTCCCCCAGTGAGAGTCAGCACCTTCAGGAACTGTCCCCCAGTGAGAGACAGCACCTTCAGGAACTGTCCCCCAGTGAGAGTCAGCACCTTCAGGAACTGTCACCCAGTGAGAGTCAGCACCTTCAGGAACTGTCACCCAGTGAGAGTCAGCACCTTCAGGAACTGTGCCCCAGTGAGAGTCAGCACCTTCAGGAACTGTAACACAGTGAGAGTTAGCAACTTCAGGAACTATCCCCCAGTGAGAGTCAGCACCTTCAGGAATTGTCCCCCAGTGAAAGTCAGCACCTTCAGGAACTGTACGCCAGTAAGAATCAGCAGCTTCAGGATCTGTCCCCCAGTGAGAGTCAGCACCTTCAGGAACTGTCCCCCAGTGAGAGTCAGCACCTTCAGGAACTGTCCCCCATTGAAAGTCAGCACTTTCAGGAAGTGTCCCCAGTGAGAGTCAGCACATTTAGGAACGCCCCCCCAGTGAGAGTCAACACCTTCAGGAACTGTCCACCAGTGAGTGTCAGCACCTTCAGGAACTGTACCCGAGTGAGTGTCAGTACCTTCAGGAACTGTCCCCCAGTGAGAGTCAGCAACTTCAGGAACTGTCCCCCAGTGTGAGTCAGCCCCTTCAGGAACTGTCCCCCATTGAGAGTCAGCACCTTCAGGAATTGTCCCCCAGTGAGAGTCAGCACCTTCAGGAACTGACCCCTAGTGAGAGTCAGCACCTTCAGGAACTGTGCCCCAGTGAGAGTCAGCACCTTCAGGAACTGTCCCCCAGTGTGAGTCAGCACCTTCAGGAACTGATCCCCAGTGAGAGTCAGCACCTTCAGGAACTATCCCCCAGTGAGAGTCAGCACCTTCAGGAATTGTCCCCCAGTGAAAGTCAGCACCTTCAGGAACTGTACGCCAGTAAGAATCAGCAGCTTCAGGATCTGTCCCCCAGTGAGAGTCAGCACCTTCAGGAACTGTCCACCAGTGAGAGTCAGCACTTTCAGGAACTATACCCCCAGTGAGAGTCAGCACCTTCAGGAACTGTACCCGAGTGAGAGTCAGTACCTTCAGGAACTGTCCCCCTGTGAGAGTCAGCACCTTCAGGAACTGTCCCCCAGTGAGACACAACACCTTCAGGAACTGTCCCCCTCAGTGCGAGTCAGCACCTTCAGGAAATGTCCCCCAGTGAGACTCAGCAACTTCAGGAACTGTCCCCCAGTGAGAGTCAGCACCTTCAGGAACTGTCCCCCAATGAGAGTCAGCACCTTCAGGAAATGTTCCCCAGTGAGACTCAGCACCTTCAGGAACTATCCCCCAGTGAGAGTCAGCACCTTCAAGATCTGTCCCCCAGTGAGAGTCAGCACCTTCAGGAACTGTCCCCCAGTGAGAGTCAGCACCTTCAGGAACTGTCCCACAGTGAGAGTCAGCACCTTCAGGAACTGTCCCCCAGTGAGAGTCAGCACCTTCAGGAACTGTCCCCCAGTGAAAGTCAGCACTTTCAGGAACTGTGCCCCAGTGAGAGTCAGCACATTCAGGAACTGCCCCCCAGTGAGAGTCAGCACCTTCAGGAACTGTCCACCAGTGAGAGTCAGCACCTTCAGGAACTTTCCCCCAGTGAGAGTCAGCACCTTCTGGAACTGATCCTCAGTGAGAGTCAGCACCTTGAGGAACTATACCCCCAGTGAGAGTCAGCTCCTTCAGGAACTGTACCCGAGTGAGTGTCAGTACCTTCAGGAACTGTCCCCCAGTGAGAGTCAGCACCTTCAGGAACTGTACCCGAATGAGTGTCAGTACCTTCAGGAACTGTCCCCCAGTGAGAGTCAGCAACTTCAGGAACTGTCCCCCAGTGTGAGTCAGCCCCTTAAGGAACTGTCCCCCATTTAGAGTCAGCACCTTCAGGAATTGTCCCCCAGTGAGAGTCAGCACCTTCAGGAACTGACCCCTAGTGAGAGTCAGCACCTTCAGGAACTGTGCCCCAGTGAGAGTCAGCACCTTCAGGAACTGTCCCCCAGTGTGAGTCAGCACCTTCAGGAACTCTTCCCCAGTGAGAGTCAGCACCT
The DNA here is from genome assembly GCF_017639515.1 of Carcharodon carcharias. NCBI lineage: Eukaryota > Metazoa > Chordata > Chondrichthyes > Lamniformes > Lamnidae > Carcharodon > Carcharodon carcharias. Next base: position 104,039,302 of record NC_054483.1, read on the forward strand.
TCAGGAACTGTCCCCCAGTGTGAGTCAGCACCTTCAGGAACAGTCCCCCATTGAGAGTAAGCACCTTCAGGAACTGTACCCCAGTGAGAGTCAGTACCTTTAGAAACAGTCCCCCAGTGAAATTCAGCACCTTCAGGAACTGTCCCGCAGTGAGAGTCAGCACCTTCAGGAACTGTCCCCCAGTGAGAGTCAGCACCTTCAGAAACTGTACCCCAGTGAGAGTCAGCACCTTCAGGAACTATCCCCCAGTGAGAGTCAGCACCCTCAGGAACTGTCCCCCAATGAGACTCAGCACCTTCAGGAACTGTCCCCCTCAGTGAGAGTCAGCACCTTCAGGAACTGTCCCCCAATGAGAGTCAGCACCTTCAGGAAATGTCCCCCAGTGAGAGTCAGCACCTTCAGGAACTGTCCCCCAGTGAGAGTCAGCACCTTCAGGATCTGTCCCCCAGTGAGAGTCAGCACCTTCAGGAACTGTCCCCCAGTGAGAGTCAGCACCTTCAGGAACTGTCCCCCTCAGTGAGAGTCAGCACCTTCAGGAACTGTCCCCCAGTGAGAGTCAGCACCTTCAGGAAATGTCCCCCAGTGAGAGTCAGCACCTTCAGGAACTGTCCCCCAGTGAGAGTCAGCACCTTCAGGAACTGTCCCCCAGTGAGAGTCAGCACCTTCAGGAACTGTCCCCCAGTGAGAGTCAGCACCTTCAGGAACTGATCCCCCAGTGAGAGTCAGCACCTTCAGGAACTGTGCCCCAGTGAGAGTCAGCACCTTCAGGAACTGTAACACAGTGAGAGTTAGCACCTTCAGGAACTATCCCCCAGTGAGAGTCAGCACCTTCAGGAATTGTCCCCCAGTGAAAGTCAGCACCTTCAGGAACTGTACGCCAGTAAGAATCAGCAGCTTCAGGATCTGTCCCCCAGTGAGAGTCAGCACCTTCAGGAACTGTCCACCAGTGAGAGTCAGCACTTTCAGGAACTATACCCCCAGTGAGAGTCAGCACCTTCAGGAACTGTACCCGAGTGAGAGTCAGTACCTTCAGGAACTGTCCCCCTGTGACAGTCAGCACCTTCAGGAACTGTTCCCCTGTGAGAGACACCTTCAGGAACTGTCCCCCTCAGTGAGAGTCAGCACCTTCAGGAACTGACCCCCAGTGAGAGTCAGCACCTTCAGGAAATGTCCCCCAGTGAGACTCAGCACCTTCAGGAACTATCCCCCAGTGAGAGTCAGCACCCTCAAGATCTGTCCCCCAGTGAGAGTCAGCACCTTCAGGAACTGTCCCCCAGTGAGAGTCAGCACCTTCAGGAATTGTCCCCCAGTGAGAGTCAGCACCTTCAGGAACTGTCCCACAGTGAGAGTCAGCACCTTCAGGAACTGACCCCCAGTGAGAGTCAGCACCTTCAGGAACTGTCCCCCATTGAAAGTCAGCACTTTCAGGAACTGTCCCCAGTGAGATTCAGCACATTCAGGAACTGCCCCCCAGTGAGAGTCAACACCTTCAGGAACTGTCCCCCAGTGAGAGTCAGCACCTTCAGGAACTGTGCCCAAGTGAGAGTCAGCACCTTCAGGAACTGTAACACAGTGAGAGTTAGCACCTTCAGGAACTATCCCCCAGTGAGAGTCAGCACCTTCAGGAATTGTCCCCCAGTGAAAGTCAGCACCTTCAGGAACTGTACGCCAGTAAGAATCAGCAGCTTCAGGATCTGTCCCCCAGTGAGAGTCAGCACCTTCAGGAACTGTCCACCAGTGAGAGTCAGCACTTTCAGGAACTATACCCCCAGTGAGAGTCAGCACCTTCAGGAACTGTACCCGAGTGAGAGTCAGTACCTTCAGGAACTGTCCCCCTGTGACAGTCAGCACCTTCAGGAACTGTTCCCCTGTGAGAGACACCTTCAGGAACTGTCCCCCTCAGTGAGAGTCAGCACCTTCAGGAACTGACCCCCAGTGAGAGTCAGCACCTTCAGGAAATGTCCCCCAGTGAGACTCAGCAACTTCAGGAACTGTCCCCCAGTGAGAGTCAGCACCTTCAAGATCTGTCCCCCAGTGAGAGTCAGCACCTTCAGGAACTGTCCCCCAGTGAGAGTCAGCACCTTCAGGCACTGTCCCCCAGTGAGAGTCAGCACCTTCAGGAACTGTCCCACAGTGAGAGTCAGCACCTTCAGGAACTGACCCCCAGTGAGAGTCAGCACCTTCAGGAACTGTCCCCCATTGAAAGTCAGCACTTTCAGGAACTGTCCCCAGTGAGATTCAGCACATTCAGGAACTGCCCCCCAGTGAGAGTCAACACCTTCAGGAACTGTCCCCCAGTGAGAGTCAGCACCTTCAGGAACTGTCCCCCAATGAGAGTCAGCACCTTCAGGAAATGTTCCCCAGTGAGACACAGCACCTTCAGGAACTATCCCCCAGTGAGAGTCAGAACCTTCAAGATCTGTCCCCCAGTGAGAGTCAGCACCTTCAGGAACTGTCCCCCAGTGAGAGTCAGCACCTTCAGGCACTGTCCCCCAGTGAGAGTCAGCACCTTCAGGAACTGTCCCACAGTGAGAGTCAGCACCTTCAGGAACTGTCCCCCAGTGAGAGTCAGCACCTTCAGGAACTGTCCCCCATTGAAAGTCAGCACTTTCAGGAACTGTCCCCAGTGAGAGTCAGCACATTCAGGAACTGCCCCCCAGTGAGAGTCAACACCTTCAGGAACTGTCCACCAGTGAGAGTCAGCACCTTCAGGAACTATAGCCCCAGTGAGAGTCAGCACCTTCAGGAACTGTACCCGAGTGAGTGTCAGTACCTTCAGGAACGGTCCCCCAGTGAGAGTCAGCACCTTCAGGAACTGTACCCGAGTGAGAGTCAGCACCTTCAGGAACTGTCCCCCAGTGTGAGTCAGCACATTCAGGAACTGATCCCCAGTGAGAGTCAGCACCTTCAGGAACTATCCCCCGGTGAGAGTCAGCACCTTCAGGAATTGTCCCCCAGTGAAAGTCAGCACCTTCAGGAACTGTACGCCAGTAAGAATCAGCAGCTTCAGGATCTGTCCCCCAGTGAGAGTCAGCACCTTCAGGAACTGTCCACCAGTGAGAGTCAGCACTTTCAGGAACTATACCCCCAGTGAGAGTCAGCACCTTCAGGAACTGTACCCGAGTGAGAGTCAGTACCTTCAGGAACTGTCCCCCTGTGAGAGACAACACCTTCAGGAACTGTCCCCCTCAGTGCGAGTCAGCACCTTCAGGAAATGTCCCCCAGTGAGACTCAGCAACTTCAGGAACTGTCCCCCAGTGAGAGTCAGCACCTTCAGGAACTGTCCCCCAATGAGAGTCAGCACCTTCAGGAAATGTTCCCCAGTGAGACTCAGCACCTTCAGGAACTATCCCCCAGTGAGAGTCAGCACCTTCAAGATCTGTCCCCCAGTGAGAGTCAGCACCTTCAGGAACTGTCCCCCAGTGAGAGTCAGCACCTTCAGGAACTGTCCCACAGTGAGAGTCAGCACCTTCAGGAACTGTCCCCCAGTGAGAGTCAGCACCTTCAGGAACTGTCCTCCAGTGAAAGTCAGCACTTTCAGGAACTGTGCCCCAGTGAGAGTCAGCACATTCAGGAACTGCCCCCCAGTGAGAGTCAGCACCTTCAGGAACTGTCCACCAGTGCGAGTCAGCACCTTCAGGAACTGTCCCCCAGTGAGAGTCAGCACCTTCAGGAACTGATCCCCCAGTGAGAGTCAGCACCTTCAGGAACTGTGCCCCAGTGAGAGTCAGCACCTTCAGGAACTGTAACACAGTGAGAGTTAGCACCTTCAGGAACTATCCCCCAGTGAGAGTCAGCACCTTCAGGAATTGTCCCCCAGTGAAAGTCAGCACCTTCAGGAACTGTACGCCAGTAAGAATCAGCAGCTTCAGGATCTGTCCCCCAGTGAGAGTCAGCACCTTCAGGAACTGTCCACCAGTGAGAGTCAGCACTTTCAGGAACTATACCCCCAGTGAGAGTCAGCACCTTCAGGAACTGTACCCGAGTGAGAGTCAGTACCTTCAGGAAACTGTCCCCCTGTGAGAGTCAGCACCTTCAGGAACTGTTCCCCTGTGAGAGACAACACCTTCAGGAACTGTCCCCCTCAGTGAGAGTCAGCACCTTCAGGAACTGACCCCCAGTGAGAGTCAGCACCTTCAGGAAATGTCCCCCAGTGAGACTCAGCAACTTCAGGAACTGTCCCCCAGTGAGAGTCAGCACCTTCAAGATCTGTCCCCCAGTGAGAGTCAGCACCTTCAGGAACTGTCCCCCAGTGAGAGTCAGCACCTTCAGGCACTGTCCCCCAGTGAGAGTCAGCACCTTCAGGAACTGTCCCACAGTGAGAGTCAGCACCTTCAGGAACTGACCCCCAGTGAGAGTCAGCACCTTCAGGAACTGTCCCCCATTGAAAGTCAGCACTTTCAGGAACTGTCCCCAGTGAGATTCAGCACATTCAGGAACTGCCCCCCAGTGAGAGTCAACACCTTCAGGAACTGTCCCCCAGTGAGAGTCAGCACCTTCAGGAACTGTCCCCCAATGAGAGTCAGCACCTTCAGGAAATGTTCCCCAGTGAGACACAGCACCTTCAGGAACTATCCCCCAGTGAGAGTCAGCACCTTCAAGATCTGTCCCCCAGTGAGAGTCAGCACCTTCAGGAACTGTCCCCCAGTGAGAGTCAGCACCTTCAGGCACTGTCCCCCAGTGAGAGTCAGCACCTTCAGGAACTGTCCCACAGTGAGAGTCAGCACCTTCAGGAACTGTCCCCCAGTGAGAGTCAGCACCTTCAGGAACTGTCCCCCATTGAAAGTCAGCACTTTCAGGAACTGTCCCCAGTGAGAGTCAGCACATTCAGGAACTGCCCCCCAGTGAGAGTCAACACCTTCAGGAACTGTCCACCAGTGAGAGTCAGCACCTTCAGGAACTATACCCCCAGTGAGAGTCAGCACCTTCAGGAACTGTACCCGAGTGAGTGTCAGTACCTTCAGGAACTGTCCCCCAGTGAGAGTCAGCACCTTCAGGAACTGTACCCGAGTGAGAGTCAGCACCTTCAGGAACTGTCCCCCAGTGTGAGTCAGCACATTCAGGAACTGATCCCCAGTGAGAGTCAGCACCTTCAGGAACTATCCCCCAGTGAGAGTCAGCACCTTCAGGAATTGTCCCCCAGTGAAAGTCAGCACCTTCAGGAACTGTACGCCAGTAAGAATCAGCAGCTTCAGGATCTGTCCCCCAGTGAGAGTCAGCACCTTCAGGAACTGTCCACCAGTGAGAGTCAGCACTTTCAGGAACTATACCCCCAGTGAGAGTCAGCACCTTCAGGAACTGTACCCGAGTGAGAGTCAGTACCTTCAGGAACTGTCCCCCTGTGAGAGTCAGCACCTTCAGGAACTGTCCCCCAGTGAGAGACAACACCTTCAGGAACTGTCCCCCTCAGTGCGAGTCAGCACCTTCAGGAAATGTCCCCCAGTGAGACTCAGCAACTTCAGGAACTGTCCCCCAGTGAGAGTCAGCACCTTCAGGAACTGTCCCCCAGTGAGAGTCAGCACCTTCAGGAACTGTCCCCCAGTGAGAGTCAGCACCTTCAGGAACTGTCCCCCAGTGAGAGTCAGCACCTTCAGGAACTGTCCCCAGTGAGAGTCAGCACCTTCAGGAACTGTCCCCCAGTGAGAGTCAGCACCTTCAGGAACTGTCCCCCAGTGAGAGTCAGCACCTTCAGGAACTGTCCCCCAGTGAGAGTCAGCACCTTCAGGAACTGATCCCCCAGTGAGAGTCAGCACCTTCAGGAACTGTGCCCCAGTGAGAGTCAGCACCTTCAGGAACTGTACCCCAGTGAGAGTCAGCACCTTCAGGAACTATCCCCCAGTGAGAGTCAGCACCTTCAGGAACTGTCCCCCAGTGAGAGTCAGCACCTTCAGGAACTGTCACCCAGAACCCAAGTGAGAGTCAGCACCTTCAGGAACTGTCCCCCAGTGAGAGTCAGCACCTTCAGGAACTGTCCCCCAGTGAGAGTCAGCACCTTCAGGAACTGTCCCCCAGTGAGAGTCAGCACCTTCAGGAACTGTCCCCCAGTGAGAGTCAGCACCTTCAGGAACTGTTCCCCAGTGAGACTCAGCAGCTTAAGGCACTGTTCCCCAGTGAGAGTCAGCACCTTCAGGAACTGTCCCCCAGTGAGAGTCAGCACCTTCAGGAACTGTTCCCAAGTGAGAGTCAGCACCTTCAGGAACTGTGCCCCAGTGAGAGTCAGCACCTTCAGGAACTGTCCCCCAGTGAGAATCCGCAAATTCAGGAACTGTCCCCCAGTGAGAGTCAGCACCTTCAGGAACTGTCCCCCAGTGAGAGTCAGCACCTTCAGGAACTGTCCCCCAGTGAGAGTCAGCACCTTCAGGAACTGTCCCCCAGTGAGAGTCAGCACCTTCAGGAACTGTCCCCCAGTGAGAGTCAGCACCTTCAGGAACTGTCCCCCAGTGAGAGTCAGCACCTTCAGGAACTGTCCCCCAGTGAGAGTCAGCACCTTCAGGAACTGTCCCCCAGTGAGAGTCAGCACCTTCAGGAACTGTCCCCCAGTGAGAGTCAGCACCTTCAGGAACTGTCCCCCAGTGAGAGTCAGCACCTTCAGGAACTGTCCCCCAGTGAGAGTCAGCACCTTCAGGAACTGTCCCCCAGTGAGAGTCAGCACCTTCAGGAACTGTCCCCCAGTGAGAGTCAGCACCTTCAGGAACTGTCCCCCAGTGAGAGTCAGCACCTTCAGGAACTGTCCCCCAGTGAGAGTCAGCACCTTCAGGAACTGTCCCCCAGTGAGAGTCAGCACCTTCAGGAACTGTCCCCCAGTGAGAGTCAGCACCTTCAGGAACTGTCCCCCAGTGAGAGTCAGCACCTTCAGGAACTGTCCCCCAGTGAGAGTCAGCACCTTCAGGAACTGTCCCCCAGTGAGAGTCAGCACCTTCAGGAACTGTCCCCCAGTGAGAGTCAGCACCTTCAGGAACTGTCCCCCAGTGAGAGTCAGCACCTTCAGGAACTGTCCCCCAGTGAGAGTCAGCACCTTCAGGAACTGTCCCCCAGTGAGAGTCAGCACCTTCAGGAACTGTCCCCCAGTGAGAGTCAGCACCTTCAGGAACTGTCCCCCAGTGAGAGTCAGCACCTTCAGGAACTGTCCCCCAGTGAGAGTCAGCACCTTCAGGAACTGTCCCCCAGTGAGAGTCAGCACCTTCAGGAACTGTCCCCCAGTGAGAGTCAGCACCTTCAGGAACTGTCCCCCAGTGAGAGTCAGCACCTTCAGGAACTGTCCCCCAGTGAGAGTCAGCACCTTCAGGAACTGTCCCCCAGTGAGAGTCAGCACCTTCAGGAACTGTCCCCCAGTGAGAGTCAGCACCTTCAGGAACTGTCCCCCAGTGAGAGTCAGCACCTTCAGGAACTGTCCCCCAGTGAGAGTCAGCACCTTCAGGAACTGTCCCCCAGTGAGAGTCAGCACCTTCAGGAACTGTCCCCCAGTGAGAGTCAGCACCTTCAGGAACTGTCCCCCAGTGAGAGTCAGCACCTTCAGGAACTGTCCCCCAGTGAGAGTCAGCACCTTCAGGAACTGTCCCCCAGTGAGAGTCAGCACCTTCAGGAACTGTCCCCCAGTGAGAGTCAGCACCTTCAGGAACTGTCCCCCAGTGAGAGTCAGCACCTTCAGGAACTGTCCCCCAGTGAGAGTCAGCACCTTCAGGAACTGTCCCCCAGTGAGAGTCAGCACCTTCAGGAACTGTCCCCCAGTGAGAGTCAGCACCTTCAGGAACTGTCCCCCAGTGAGAGTCAGCACCTTCAGGAACTGTCCCCCAGTGAGAGTCAGCACCTTCAGGAACTGTCCCCAGTGAGAGTCAGCACCTTCAGGAACTGTCCCCCAGTGAGAGTCAGCACCTTCAGGAACTGTCCCCCAGTGAGAGTCAGCACCTTCAGGAACTGTCCCCCAGTGAGAGTCAGCACCTTCAGGAACTGTCCCCAGTGAGAGTCAGCACCTTCAGGAACTGTCCCCCAGTGAGAGTCAGCACCTTCAGGAACTGTCCCCCAGTGAGAGTCAGCACCTTCAGGAACTGTCCCCCAGTGAGAGTCAGCACCTTCAGGAACTGTCCCCCAGTGAGAGTCAGCACCTTCAGGAACTGTCCCCCAGTGAGAGTCAGCACCTTCAGGAACTGTCCCCCAGTGAGAGTCAGCACCTTCAGGAACTGTGGACCAGTGAGAGTCAGCACCTTCAGGATCTGTCCCCAGGGAGAGTCAGCACCTTCAGGAACTGTCCCCCAGTGAGAGTCAGCACCTTCAGGAACTGTCCCCCAGTGAGAGTCAGCACCTTCAGGAACTGCCCCCAGTGAGAGTCAGCACCTTCAGGAACTGTTCCCCCAGTGAGAGTCAGCACCTTCAGGAACTGTCCCCCAGTGAGAGTCAGCACCTTCAGGAACTATCCCCCAGTGAGAGTCAGCACCTTCAGGAACTGTTCCCACACTGAGAGTCAGCACCTTCAGGAACTGTCCCCCAGTGAGAGTCAGCACCTTCAGGAACTGTCCCCCAGTGAGAGACAGCACCTTCAGGAACTGTCCCCCTCAGTGAGAGTCAGCACCTTCAGGAACTGTCCCCCAGTGAGAGTGAGCACCTTCAGGAACTGTCCCCCAGTGAGAGTCAGCACCTTCAGGAACTGTCCCCCAGTGAGAGTCAGCACCTTCAGGAAATGTCCCCAGTGAGAGTCAGCACCTTCAGGAACTGTCCCCCAGTGAGAGTCAGCACCTTCAGGATCTGTCCCCCAGTGAGAGTCAGCACCTTCAGGAACTGTCCCCCAGTGAGAGTCAGCACCTTCAGGAACTGTCCCACAGTGAGAGTCAGCACCTTCAGGAACTGTCCCCCAGTGAGAGTCAGCACCTTCAGGAACTGTCCCCCAGTGAGAGTCAGCACCTTCAGGAACTGTCCCCCAGTGAGAGTCAGCACCTTCAGGAACTGTCCCCCAGTGAGAGTCAGCACCTTCAGGAACTGTCCCCCAGTGAGAGTCAGCACCTTCAGGAACTGTCCCCCAGTGAGAGTCAGCACCTTCAGGAACTGATCCCCCAGTGAGAGTCAGCACCTTCAGGAACTGTGCCCCAGTGAGAGTCAGCACCTTCAGGAACTGTAACACAGTGAGAGTTAGCACCTTCAGGAACTATCCCCCAGTGAGAGTCAGCACCTTCAGGAATTGTCCCCCAGTGAAAGTCAGCACCTTCAGGAACTGTACGCCAGTAAGAATCAGCAGCTTCAGGATCTGTCCCCCAGTGAGAGTCAGCACCTTCAGGAACTGTCCACCAGTGAGAGTCAGCACTTTCAGGAACTATACCCCCAGTGAGAGTCAGCACCTTCAGGAACTGTACCCGAGTGAGAGTCAGTACCTTCAGGAACTGTCCCCCTGTGAGAGTCAGCACCTTCAGGAACTGTTCCCCTGTGAGAGACAACACCTTCAGGAACTGTCCCCCTCAGTGAGAGTCAGCACCTTCAGGAACTGACCCCCAGTGAGAGTCAGCACCTTCAGGAAATGTCCCCCAGTGAGACTCAGCAACTTCAGGAACTGTCCCCCAGTGAGAGTCAGCACCTTCAAGATCTGTCCCCCAGTGAGAGTCAGCACCTTCAGGAACTGTCCCCCAGTGAGAGTCAGCACCTTCAGGCACTGTCCCCCAGTGAGAGTCAGCACCTTCAGGAACTGTCCCACAGTGAGAGTCAGCACCTTCAGGAACTGTCCCCCAGTGAGAGTCAGCACCTTCAGGAACTGTCCCCCATTGAAAGTCAGCACTTTCAGGAACTGTCCCCAGTGAGAGTCAGCACATTCAGGAACTGCCCCCCAGTGAGAGTCAACACCTTCAGGAACTGTCCCCCAGTGAGAGTCAGCACCTTCAGGAACTGTCCCCCAATGAGAGTCAGCACCTTCAGGAAATGTTCCCCAGTGAGACTCAGCACCTTCAGGAACTATCCCCCAGTGAGAGTCAGCACCTTCAAGATCTGTCCCCCAGTGAGAGTCAGCACCTTCAGGAACTGTCCCCCAGTGAGAGTCAGCACCTTCAGGCACTGTCCCCCAGTGAGAGTCAGCACCTTCAGGAACTGTCCCACAGTGAGAGTCAGCACCTTCAGGAACTGTCCCCCAGTGAGAGTCAGCACCTTCAGGAACTGTCCCCCATTGAAAGTCAGCACTTTCAGGAACTGTCCCCAGTGAGAGTCAGCACATTCAGGAACTGCCCCCCAGTGAGAGTCAACACCTTCAGGAACTGCCCCCCAGTGAGAGTCAGCACCTTCAGGAACTATACCCCCAGTGAGAGTCAGCACCTTCAGGAACTGTACCCGAGTGAGTGTCAGTACCTTCAGGAACTGTCCCCCAGTGAGAGTCAGCACCTTCAGGAACTGTACCCGAGTGAGAGTCAGCACCTTCAGGAACTGTCCCCCAGTGTGAGTCAGCACATTCAGGAACTGATCCCCAGTGAGAGTCAGCACCTTCAGGAACTATCCCCCAGTGAGAGTCAGCACCTTCAGGAATTGTCCCCCAGTGAAAGTCAGCACCTTCAGGAACTGTACGCCAGTAAGAATCAGCAGCTTCAGGATCTGTCCCCCAGTGAGAGTCAGCACCTTCAGGAACTGTCCACCAGTGAGAGTCAGCACTTTCAGGAACTATACCCCCAGTGAGAGTCAGCACCTTCAGGAACTGTACCCGAGTGAGAGTCAGTACCTTCAGGAACTGTCCCCCTGTGAGAGTCAGCACCTTCAGGAACTGTCCCCCAGTGAGAGACAACACCTTCAGGAACTGTCCCCCACAGTGCGAGTCAGCACCTTCAGGAAATGTCCCCCAGTGAGACTCAGCAACTTCAGGAACTGTCCCCCAGTGAGAGTCAGCACCTTCAGGAACTGTCCCCCAATGAGAGTCAGCACCTTCAGGAAATGTTCCCCAGTGAGACTCAGCACCTTCAGGAACTATCCCCCAGTGAGAGTCAGCACCTTCAAGATCTGTCCCCCAGTGAGAGTCAGCACCTTCAGGAACTGTCCCCCAGTGAGAGTCAGCACCTTCAGGAACTGTCCCACAGTGAGAGTCAGCACCTTCAGGAACTGTCCCCCAGTGAGAGTCAGCACCTTCAGGAACTGTCCTCCAGTGAAAGTCAGCACCTTTCAGGAACTGTGCCCCAGTGAGAGTCAGCACATTCAGGAACTGCCCCCCAGTGAGAGTCAGCACCTTCAGGAACTGTCCACCAGTGCGAGTCAGCACCTTCAGGAACTGTCCCCCAGTGAGAGTCAGCACCTTCAGGAACTGATCCCCCAGTGAGAGTCAGCACCTTCAGGAACTGTGCCCCAGTGAGAGTCAGCACCTTCAGGAACTGTAACACAGTGAGAGTTAGCACCTTCAGGAACTATCCCCCAGTGAGAGTCAGCACCTTCAGGAATTGTCCCCCAGTGAAAGTCAGCACCTTCAGGAACTGTACGCCAGTAAGAATCAGCAGCTTCAGGATCTGTCCCCCAGTGAGAGTCAGCACCTTCAGGAACTGTCCACCAGTGAGAGTCAGCACTTTCAGGAACTATACCCCCAGTGAGAGTCAGCACCTTCAGGAACTGTACCCGAGTGAGAGTCAGTACCTTCAGGAAACTGTCCCCCTGTGAGAGTCAGCACCTTCAGGAACTGTTCCCCTGTGAGAGACAACACCTTCAGGAACTGTCCCCCTCAGTGAGAGTCAGCACCTTCAGGAACTGACCCCCAGTGAGAGTCAGCACCTTCAGGAAATGTCCCCCAGTGAGACTCAGCAACTTCAGGAACTGTCCCCCAGTGAGAGTCAGCACCTTCAAGATCTGTCCCCCAGTGAGAGTCAGCACCTTCAGGAACTGTCCCCCAGTGAGAGTCAGCACCTTCAGGCACTGTCCCCCAGTGAGAGTCAGCACCTTCAGGAACTGTCCCACAGTGAGAGTCAGCACCTTCAGGAACTGACCCCCAGTGAGAGTCAGCACCTTCAGGAACTGTCCCCCATTGAAAGTCAGCACTTTCAGGAACTGTCCCCAGTGAGATTCAGCACATTCAGGAACTGCCCCCCAGTGAGAGTCAACACCTTCAGGAACTGTCCCCCAGTGAGAGTCAGCACCTTCAGGAACTGTCCCCCAATGAGAGTCAGCACCTTCAGGAAATGTTCCCCAGTGAGACACAGCACCTTCAGGAACTATCCCCCAGTGAGAGTCAGCACCTTCAAGATCTGTCCCCCAGTGAGAGTCAGCACCTTCAGGAACTGTCCCCCAGTGAGAGTCAGCACCTTCAGGCACTGTCCCCCAGTGAGAGTCAGCACCTTCAGGAACTGTCCCACAGTGAGAGTCAGCACCTTCAGGAACTGTCCCCCAGTGAGAGTCAGCACCTTCAGGAACTGTCCCCCAGTGAAAGTCAGCACTTTCAGGAACTGTCCCCAGTGAGAGTCAGCACATTCAGGAACTGCTCCCCAGTGAGAGTCAACACCTTCAGGAACTGTCCACCAGTGAGAGTCAGCACCTTCAGGAACTATACCCCCAGTGAGAGTCAGCACCTTCAGGAACTGTACCCGAGTGAGTGTCAGTACCTTCAGGAACTGTCCCCCAGTGAGAGTCAGCACCTTCAGGAACTGTACCCGTGAGAGTCAGCACCTTCAGGAACTGTCCCCCAGTGTGAGTCAGCACATTCAGGAACTGATCCCCAGTGAGAGTCAGCACCTTCAGGAACTATCCCCCAGTGAGAGTCAGCACCTTCAGGAATTGTCCCCCAGTGAAAGTCAGCACCTTCAGGAACTGTACGCCAGTAAGAATCAGCAGCTTCAGGATCTGTCCCCCAGTGAGAGTCAGCACCTTCAGGAACTGTCCACCAGTGAGAGTCAGCACTTTCAGGAACTATACCCCCAGTGAGAGTCAGCACCTTCAGGAACTGTACCCGAGTGAGAGTCAGTACCTTCAGGAACTGTCCCCCTGTGAGAGTCAGCACCTTCAGGAACTGTCCCCCAGTGAGAGACAACACCTTCAGGAACTGTCCCCCTCAGTGCGAGTCAGCACCTTCAGGAAATGTCCCCCAGTGAGACTCAGCAACTTCAGGAACTGTCCCCCAGTGAGAGTCAGCACCTTCAGGAACTGTCCCCCAATGAGAGTCAGCACCTTCAGGAAATGTTCCCCAGTGAGACTCAGCACCTTCAGGAACTATCCCCCAGTGAGAGTCAGCACCTTCAAGATCTGTCCCCCAGTGAGAGTCAGCACCTTCAGGAACTGTCCCCCAGTGAGAGTCAGCACCTTCAGGAACTGTCCCACAGTGAGAGTCAGCACCTTCAGGAACTGTCCCCCAGTGAGAGTCAGCACCTTCAGGAACTGTCCTCCAGTGAGAGTCAGCACCTTCAGGAACTGTGCCCCCAGTGAGAGTCAGCAGCTTCAGGAACTGTCCCCCAGTGAGAGTCAGCACCTTCAGGAACTGTCCCCCAGTGAGAGTCAGCACCTTCAGGAACTGTCCCCCAGTGAGAGTCAGCACCTTCAGGAACTGTCCCCCAGTGAGAGTCAGCACCTTCAGGAACTGTCCCCCAGTGAGAGTCAGCACCTTCAGGAACTGTCCCCCAGTGAGAGTCAGCACCTTCAGGAACTGTCCCCCAGTGAGAGTCAGCACCTTCAGGAACTGTCCCCCAGTGAGAGTCAGCACCTTCAGGAACTGTCCCCCAGTGAGAGTCAGCACCTTCAGGAACTGTCCCCCAGTGAGAGTCAGCACCTTCAGGAACTGTCCCCCAGTGAGAGTCAGCACCTTCAGGAACTGTCCCCCAGTGAGAGTCAGCACCTTCAGGAACTGTCCCCCAGTGAGAGTCAGCACCTTCAGGAACTGTCCCCCAGTGAGAGTCAGCACCTTCAGGAACTGTCCCCCAGTGAGAGTCAGCACCTTCAGGAACTGTCCCCCAGTGAGAGTCAGCACCTTCAGGAACTGTCCCCCAGTGAGAGTCAGCACCTTCAGGAACTGTCCCCCAGTGAGAGTCAGCACCTTCAGGAACTGTCCCCCAGTGAGAGTCAGCACCTTCAGGAACTGTCCCCCAGTGAGAGTCAGCACCTTCAGGAACTGTCCCCCAGTGAGAGTCAGCACCTTCAGGAACTGTCCCCCAGTGAGAGTCAGCACCTTCAGGAACTGTCCCCCAGTGAGAGTCAGCACCTTCAGGAACTGTCCCCCAGTGAGAGTCAGCACCTTCAGGAACTGTCCCCCAGTGAGAGTCAGCACCTTCAGGAACTGTCCCCCAGTGAGAGTCAGCACCTTCAGGAACTGTCCCCCAGTGAGAGTCAGCACCTTCAGGAACTGTCCCCCAGTGAGAGTCAGCACCTTCAGGAACTGTCCCCCAGTGAGAGTCAGCACCTTCAGGAACTGTCCCCCAGTGAGAGTCAGCACCTTCAGGAACTGTCCCCCAGTGAGAGTCAGCACCTTCAGGAACTGTCCCCCAGTGAGAGTCAGCACCTTCAGGAACTGTCCCCCAGTGAGAGTCAGCACCTTCAGGAACTGTCCCCCAGTGAGAGTCAGCACCTTCAGGAACTGTCCCCCAGTGAGAGTCAGCACCTTCAGGAACTGTCCCCCAGTGAGAGTCAGCACCTTCAGGAACTGTCCCCCAGTGAGAGTCAGCACCTTCAGGAACTGTCCCCCAGTGAGAGTCAGCACCTTCAGGAACTGTCCCCCAGTGAGAGTCAGCACCTTCAGGAACTGTCCCCCAGTGAGAGTCAGCACCTTCAGGAACTGTCCCCCAGTGAGAGTCAGCACCTTCAGGAACTGTCCCCCAGTGAGAGTCAGCACCTTCAGGAACTGTCCCCCAGTGAGAGTCAGCACCTTCAGGAACTGTCCCCCAGTGAGAGTCAGCACCTTCAGGAACTGTCCCCCAGTGAGAGTCAGCACCTTCAGGAACTGTCCCCCAGTGAGAGTCAGCACCTTCAGGAACTGTCCCCCAGTGAGAGTCAGCACCTTCAGGAACTGTCCCCCAGTGAGAGTCAGCACCTTCAGGAACTGTCCCCCAGTGAGAGTCAGCACCTTCAGGAACTGTCCCCCAGTGAGAGTCAGCACCTTCAGGAACTGTCCCCCAGTGAGAGTCAGCACCTTCAGGAACTGTCCCCCAGTGAGAGTCAGCACCTTCAGGAACTGTCCCCCAGTGAGAGTCAGCACCTTCAGGAACTGTCCCCCAGTGAGAGTCAGCACCTTCAGGAACTGTCCCCCAGTGAGAGTCAGCACCTTCAGGAACTGTCCCCCAGTGAGAGTCAGCACCTTCAGGAACTGTCCCCCAGTGAGAGTCAGCACCTTCAGGAACTGTCCCCCAGTGAGAGTCAGCACCTTCAGGAACTGTCCCCCAGTGAGAGTCAGCACCTTCAGGAACTGTCCCCCAGTGAGAGTCAGCACCTTCAGGAACTGTCCCCCAGTGAGAGTCAGCACCTTCAGGAACTGTCCCCCAGTGAGAGTCAGCACCTTCAGGAACTGTCCCCCAGTGAGAGTCAGCACCTTCAGGAACTGTCCCCCAGTGAGAGTCAGCACCTTCAGGAACTGTCCCCCAGTGAGAGTCAGCACCTTCAGGAACTGTCCCCCAGTGAGAGTCAGCACCTTCAGGAACTGTCCCCCAGTGAGAGTCAGCACCTTCAGGAACTGTCCCCCAGTGAGAGTCAGCACCTTCAGGAACTGTCCCCCAGTGAGAGTCAGCACCTTCAGGAACTGTCCCCCAGTGAGAGTCAGCACCTTCAGGAACTGTCCCCCAGTGAGAGTCAGCACCTTCAGGAACTGTCCCCCAGTGAGAGTCAGCACCTTCAGGAACTGTCCCCCAGTGAGAGTCAGCACCTTCAGGAACTGTCCCCCAGTGAGAGTCAGCACCTTCAGGAACTGTCCCCCAGTGAGAGTCAGCACCTTCAGGAACTGTCCCCCAGTGAGAGTCAGCACCTTCAGGAACTGTCCCCCAGTGAGAGTCAGCACCTTCAGGAACTGTCCCCCAGTGAGAGTCAGCACCTTCAGGAACTGTCCCCCAGTGAGAGTCAGCACCTTCAGGAACTGTCCCCCAGTGAGAGTCAGCACCTTCAGGAACTGTCCCCCAGTGAGAGTCAGCACCTTCAGGAACTGTCCCCCAGTGAGAGTCAGCACCTTCAGGAACTGTCCCCCAGTGAGAGTCAGCACCTTCAGGAACTGTCCCCCAGTGAGAGTCAGCACCTTCAGGAACTGTCCCCCAGTGAGAGTCAGCACCTTCAGGAACTGTCCCCCAGTGAGAGTCAGCACCTTCAGGAACTGTCCCCCAGTGAGAGTCAGCACCTTCAGGAACTGTCCCCCAGTGAGAGTCAGCACCTTCAGGAACTGTCCCCCAGTGAGAGTCAGCACCTTCAGGAACTGTCCCCCAGTGAGAGTCAGCACCTTCAGGAACTGTCCCCCAGTGAGAGTCAGCACCTTCAGGAACTGTCCCCCAGTGAGAGTCAGCACCTTCAGGAACTGTCCCCCAGTGAGAGTCAGCACCTTCAGGAACTGTCCCCCAGTGAGAGTCAGCACCTTCAGGAACTGTCCCCAGTGAGAGTCAGCACCTTCAGGAACTGTCCCCCAGTGAGAGTCAGCACCTTCAGGAACTGTCCCCAGTGAGAGTCAGCACCTTCAGGAACTGTCCCCCAGTGAGAGTCAGCACCTTCAGGAACTGTCCCCCAGTGAGAGTCAGCACCTTCAGGAACTGTCCCCCAGTGAGAGTCAGCACCTTCAGGAACTGTCCCCCAGTGAGAGTCAGCACCTTCAGGAACTGTCCCCCAGTGAGAGTCAGCACCTTCAGGAACTGTCCCCCAGTGAGAGTCAGCACCTTCAGGAACTGTCCCCCAGTGAGAGTCAGCACCTTCAGGAACTGTCCCCCAGTGAGAGTCAGCACCTTCAGGAACTGTCCCCCAGTGAGAGTCAGCACCTTCAGGAACTGTCCCCCAGTGAGAGTCAGCACCTTCAGGAACTGTCCCCCAGTGAGAGTCAGCACCTTCAGGAACTGTCCCCCAGTGAGAGTCAGCACCTTCAGGAACTGTCCCCCAGTGAGAGTCAGCACCTTCAGGAACTGTCCCCCAGTGAGAGTCAGCACCTTCAGGAACTGTCCCCCAGTGAGAGTCAGCACCTTCAGGAACTGTCCCCCAGTGAGAGTCAGCACCTTCAGGAACTGTCCCCCAGTGAGAGTCAGCACCTTCAGGAACTGTCCCCCAGTGAGAGTCAGCACCTTCAGGAACTGTCCCCCAGTGAGAGTCAGCACCTTCAGGAACTGTCCCCCAGTGAGAGTCAGCACCTTCAGGAACTGTCCCCCAGTGAGAGTCAGCACCTTCAGGAACTGTCCCCCAGTGAGAGTCAGCACCTTCAGGAACTGTCCCCCAGTGAGAGTCAGCACCTTCAGGAACTGTCCCCCAGTGAGAGTCAGCACCTTCAGGAACTGTCCCCCAGTGAGAGTCAGCACCTTCAGGAACTGTCCCCCAGTGAGAGTCAGCACCTTCAGGAACTGTCCCCCAGTGAGAGTCAGCACCTTCAGGAACTGTCCCCCAGTGAGAGTCAGCACCTTCAGGAACTGTCCCCAGTGAGAGTCAGCACCTTCAGGAACTGTCCCCCAGTGAGAGTCAGCACCTTCAGGAACTGTCCCCCAGTGAGAGTCAGCACCTTCAGGAACTGTCCCCCAGTGAGAGTCAGCACCTTCAGGAACTGTCCCCCAGTGAGAGTCAGCACCTTCAGGAACTGTCCCCCAGTGAGAGTCAGCACCTTCAGGAACTGTCCCCCAGTGAGAGTCAGCACCTTCAGGAACTGTCCCCCAGTGAGAGTCAGCACCTTCAGGAACTGTCCCCCAGTGAGAGTCAGCACCTTCAGGAACTGTCCCCCAGTGAGAGTCAGCACCTTCAGGAACTGTCCCCCAGTGAGAGTCAGCACCTTCAGGAACTGTCCCCCAGTGAGAGTCAGCACCTTCAGGAACTGTCCCCCAGTGAGAGTCAGCACCTTCAGGAACTGTCCCCCAGTGAGAGTCAGCACCTTCAGGAACTGTCCCCCAGTGAGAGTCAGCACCTTCAGGAACTGTCCCCCAGTGAGAGTCAGCACCTTCAGGAACTGTCCCCCAGTGAGAGTCAGCACCTTCAGGAACTGTCCCCCAGTGAGAGTCAGCACCTTCAGGAACTGTCCCCCAGTGAGAGTCAGCACCTTCAGGAACTGTCCCCCAGTGAGAGTCAGCACCTTCAGGAACTGTCCCCCAGTGAGAGTCAGCACCTTCAGGAACTGTCCCCCAGTGAGAGTCAGCACCTTCAGGAACTGTCCCCCAGTGAGAGTCAGCACCTTCAGGAACTGTCCCCCAGTGAGAGTCAGCACCTTCAGGAACTGTCCCCCAGTGAGAGTCAGCACCTTCAGGAACTGTCCCCCAGTGAGAGTCAGCACCTTCAGGAACTGTCCCCCAGTGAGAGTCAGCACCTTCAGGAACTGTCCCCAGTGAGAGTCAGCACCTTCAGGAACTGTCCCCCAGTGAGAGTCAGCACCTTCAGGAACTGTCCCCCAGTGAGAGTCAGCACCTTCAGGAACTGTCCCCAGTGAGAGTCAGCACCTTCAGGAACTGTCCCCCAGTGAGAGTCAGCACCTTCAGGAACTGTCCCCAGTG
This sequence comes from Carcharodon carcharias, assembly GCF_017639515.1. Lineage (NCBI taxonomy): Eukaryota > Metazoa > Chordata > Chondrichthyes > Lamniformes > Lamnidae > Carcharodon > Carcharodon carcharias. The sequence goes on from NC_054483.1 coordinate 104,057,862, forward strand.
AGAGTCAGCACCTTCAGGAACTGTCCCCCAGTGAGAGTCAGCACCTTCAGGAACTGTCCCCCAGTGAGAGTCAGCACCTTCAGGAACTGTACCCAGTGAGAGTCAGCACTTCAGGAACTGTCCCCAGTGAGAGTCAGCACCTTCAGGAACTGTCCCCAGTGAGAGTCAGCACCTTCAGGAACTGTCCCCCAGTGAGAGTCAGCACCTTCAGGAACTGTCCCCCAGTGAGAGTCAGCACCTTCAGGAACTGTCCCCCAGTGAGAGTCAGCACCTTCAGGAACTGTCCCCCAGTGAGAGTCAGCACCTTCAGGAACTGTCCCCCAGTGAGAGTCAGCACCTTCAGGAACTGTCCCCCAGTGAGAGTCAGCACCTTCAGGAACTGTCCCCCAGTGAGAGTCAGCACCTTCAGGAACTGTCCCCCAGTGAGAGTCAGCACCTTCAGGAACTGTCCCCCAGTGAGAGTCAGCACCTTCAGGAACTGTCCCCCAGTGAGAGTCAGCACCTTCAGGAACTGTCCCCCAGTGAGAGTCAGCACCTTCAGGAACTGTCCCCCAGTGAGAGTCAGCACCTTCAGGAACTGTCCCCCAGTGAGAGTCAGCACCTTCAGGAACTGTCCCCCAGTGAGAGTCAGCACCTTCAGGAACTGTCCCCCAGTGAGAGTCAGCACCTTCAGGAACTGTCCCCCAGTGAGAGTCAGCACCTTCAGGAACTGTCCCCCAGTGAGAGTCAGCACCTTCAGGAACTGTCCCCAGTGAGAGTCAGCACCTTCAGGAACTGTCCCCCAGTGAGAGTCAGCACCTTCAGGAACTGTCCCCCAGTGAGAGTCAGCACCTTCAGGAACTGTCCCCCAGTGAGAGTCAGCACCTTCAGGAACTGTCCCCCAGTGAGAGTCAGCACCTTCAGGAACTGTCCCCCAGTGAGAGTCAGCACCTTCAGGAACTGTCCCCAGTGAGAGTCAGCACCTTCAGGAACTGTCCCCCAGTGAGAGTCAGCACCTTCAGGAACTGTCCCCAGTGAGAGTCAGCACCTTCAGGAACTGTCCCCCAGTGAGAGTCAGCACCTTCAGGAACTGTCCCCCAGTGAGAGTCAGCACCTTCAGGAACTGTCCCCCAGTGAGAGTCAGCACCTTCAGGAACTGTCCCCCAGTGAGAGTCAGCACCTTCAGGAACTGTCCCCCAGTGAGAGTCAGCACCTTCAGGAACTGTCCCCAGTGAGAGTCAGCACCTTCAGGAACTGTCCCCCAGTGAGAGTCAGCACCTTCAGGAACTGTCCCCCAGTGAGAGTCAGCACCTTCAGGAACTGTCCCCCAGTGAGAGTCAGCACCTTCAGGAACTGTCCCCCAGTGAGAGTCAGCACCTTCAGGAACTGTCCCCCAGTGAGAGTCAGCACCTTCAGGAACTGTCCCCAGTGAGAGTCAGCACCTTCAGGAACTGTCCCCCAGTGAGAGTCAGCACCTTCAGGAACTGTCCCCCAGTGAGAGTCAGCACCTTCAGGAACTGTCCCCCAGTGAGAGTCAGCACCTTCAGGAACTGTCCCCCAGTGAGAGTCAGCACCTTCAGGAACTGTCCCCCAGTGAGAGTCAGCACCTTCAGGAACTGTCCCCCAGTGAGAGTCAGCACCTTCAGGAACTGTCCCCCAGTGAGAGTCAGCACCTTCAGGAACTGTCCCCCAGTGAGAGTCAGCACCTTCAGGAACTGTCCCCAGTGAGAGTCAGCACCTTCAGGAACTGTCCCCAGTGAGAGTCAGCACCTTCAGGAACTGTCCCCCAGTGAGAGTCAGCACCTTCAGGAACTGTCCCCCAGTGAGAGTCAGCACCTTCAGGAACTGTCCCCCAGTGAGAGTCAGCACCTTCAGGAACTGTCCCCCAGTGAGAGTCAGCACCTTCAGGAACTGTCCCCCAGTGAGAGTCAGCACCTTCAGGAACTGTCCCCCAGTGAGAGTCAGCACCTTCAGGAACTGTCCCCCAGTGAGAGTCAGCACCTTCAGGAACTGTCCCCCAGTGAGAGTCAGCACCTTCAGGAACTGTCCCCCAGTGAGAGTCAGCACCTTCAGGAACTGTCCCCCAGTGAGAGTCAGCACCTTCAGGAACTGTCCCCAGTGAGTGTCAGCACCTTCAGGAACTGTCCCCCAGTGAGAGTCAGCACCTTCAGGAACTGTCCCCCAGTGAGAGTCAGCACCTTCAGGAACTGTCCCCCAGTGAGAGTCAGCACCTTCAGGAACTGTCCCCCAGTGAGAGTCAGCACCTTCAGGAACTGTCCCCCAGTGAGAGTCAGCACCTTCAGGAACTGTCCCCCAGTGAGAGTCAGCACCTTCAGGAACTGTCCCCCAGTGAGAGTCAGCACCTTCAGGAACTGTCCCCCAGTGAGAGTCAGCACCTTCAGGAACTGTCCCCCAGTGAGAGTCAGCACCTTCAGGAACTGTCCCCCAGTGAGAGTCAGCACCTTCAGGAACTGTCCCCCAGTGAGAGTCAGCACCTTCAGGAACTGTCCCCCAGTGAGAGTCAGCACCTTCAGGAACTGTCCCCCAGTGAGAGTCAGCACCTTCAGGAACTGTCCCCCAGTGAGAGTCAGCACCTTCAGGAACTGTCCCCCAGTGAGAGTCAGCACCTTCAGGAACTGTCCCCCAGTGAGAGTCAGCACCTTCAGGAACTGTCCCCCAGTGAGAGTCAGCACCTTCAGGAACTGTCCCCCAGTGAGAGTCAGCACCTTCAGGAACTGTCCCCCAGTGAGAGTCAGCACCTTCAGGAACTGTCCCCCAGTGAGAGTCAGCACCTTCAGGAACTGTCCCCCAGTGAGAGTCAGCACCTTCAGGAACTGTCCCCCAGTGAGAATCAGCACCTTCAGGAACTGTCCCCCAGTGAGAGTCAGCACCTTCAGGAACTGTCCCCCAGTGAGAGTCAGCACCTTCAGGAACTGTCCCCCAGTGAGAGTCAGCACCTTCAGGAACTGTCCCCCAGTGAGAGTCAGCACCTTCAGGAACTGTCCCCCAGTGAGAGTCAGCACCTTCAGGAACTGTCCCCCAGTGAGAGTCAGCACCTTCAGGAACTGTCCCCCAGTGAGAGTCAGCACCTTCAGGAACTGTCCCCCAGTGAGAGTCAGCACCTTCAGGAACTGTCCCCCAGTGAGAGTCAGCACCTTCAGGAACTGTCCCCCAGTGAGAGTCAGCACCTTCAGGAACTGTCCCCCAGTGAGAGTCAGCACCTTCAGGAACTTTCCCCCAGTGAGAGTCAGCACCTTCAGGAACTGTCCCCCAGTGAGAGTCAGCACCTTCAGGAACTGTCCCCCAGTGAGAGTCAGCACCTTCAGGAACTGTCCCCAGTGAGAGTCAGCACCTTCAGGAACTGTCCCCCAGTGAGAGTCAGCACCTTCAGGAACTGTCCCCAGGGAGAGTCAGCACCTTCAGGAACTGTCCCCCAGTGAGAGTCAGCACCTTCAGGAACTGTCCCCCAGTGAGAGTCAGCACCTTCAGGAACTGTCCCCCAGTGAGAGTCAGAACCTTCAGGAACTGTCCCCCCAGTGAGAATCAGCACGTTCAGTGTCTGTCCCCCAGTGAGAGTCAGCCAATTCAGGAACTGTCCCCCAGTGAGAGTCAGCACCTTCAGGAACTGTCCCCCAGTGAGAGTCAGCACCTTCAGGAACTGTCCCCCAGTGAGAGTCAGCACCTTCAGGAACTGTCCCCCAGTGAGAGTCAGCACCTTCAGGAACTGTCCCCCAGTGAGAGTCAGCACCTTCAGGAACTGTCCCCCAGTGAGAGTCAGCACCTTCAGGAACTGTCCCCCAGTGAGAGTCAGCACCTTCAGGAACTGTCCCCCAGTGAGAGTCAGCACCTTCAGGAACTGTCCCCCAGTGAGAGTCAGCACCTTCAGGAACTGTCCCCCAGTGAGAGTCAGCACCTTCATGAACTGTCCCCCAGTGAGAGTCAGCACCTTCAGGAACTGTCCCCCAGTGAGAGTCAGCACCTTCAGGAACTGTCCCCAGTGAGAGTCAGCACCTTCAGGAACTGTCCCCCAGTGAGAGTCAGCACCTTCAGGAACTGTCCCCCAGTGAGAGTCAGCACCTTCAGGAACTGTCCCCCAGTGAGAGTCAGCACCTTCAGGAACTGTCCCCCAGTGAGAGTCAGCACCTTCAGGAAATGTCCCCCAGTGAGAGTCAGCACCTTCAGGAACTGTCCCCCAGTGAGAGTCAGCACCTTCAGGAACTGTCCCCAGTGAGAGTCAGCACCTTCAGGAACTGTCCCCCAGTGAGAGTCAGCACATTCAGGAACTGCCTTCAATGAGAGTCAGCACCTTCAGGAACTGCCCCCCAGTGAGAGTCAGCACCTTCAGGAACTATCCCCAGTGAGAGTCAGCACCTTTAGGAACTGCGCCCCAGTGAGAGGACATTCAGGAACTGTCCCCCACTGAGAGTCAGCACCTTCAGGAACTGTCCCCCAGTGAGAGTCAGCACCTTCAGGAACTGTCCCCCAGTGAGAGTCAGCACCTTCAGGAACTGTCCCCCAGTGAGAGTCAGCACCTTCAGGAACTGTCCCCCAGTGAGAGTCAGCACCTTCAGGAACTGTCCCCCAGTGAGAGTCAGCACCTTCAGGAACTGTCCCCCAGTGAGAGTCAGCACCTTCAGGAACTGTCCCCCAGTGAGAGTCAGCACCTTCAGGAACTGTCCCCCAGTGAGAGTCAGCACCTTCAGGAACTGTCCCCCAGTGAGAGTCAGCACCTTCAGGAACTGTCCCCCAGTGAGAGTCAGCACCTTCAGGAACTGTCCCCCAGTGAGAGTCAGCACCTTCAGGAACTGTCCCCCAGTGAGAGTCAGCACCTTCAGGAACTGTCCCCCAGTGAGAGTCAGCACCTTCAGGAACTGTCCCCCAGTGAGAGTCAGCACCTTCAGGAACTGTCCCCCAGTGAGAGTCAGCACCTTCAGGAACTGTCCCCCAGTGAGAGTCAGCACCTTCAGGAACTGTCCCCCAGTGAGAGTCAGCAACTCCAGGAACTGCCCCCCAATGAGAATCGGCACCTTCAGGAACTGACCCCAGTGAGAGTCAGCACCTTCAGGAACTGTCCCCCAGTGAGAGTCAGCACCTTCAGGAACTGTCCCCCAGTGAGAGTCAGCACCTTCAGGAACTGTCCCCCAGTGAGAGTCAGCACCTTCAGGAACTGTCCCCCAGTGAGAGTCAGCACCTTCAGGAACTGTCCCCCAGTGAGAGTCAGCACCTTCAGGAACTGTCCCCCAGTGAGAGTCAGCACCTTCAGGAACTGTCCCCCAGTGAGAGTCAGCACCTTCAGGAACTGTCCCCCAGTGAGAGTCAGCACCTTCAGGAACTGTCCCCCAGTGAGAGTCAGCACCTTCAGGAACTGTCCCCCAGTGAGAGTCAGCACCTTCAGGAACTGTCCCCCAGTGAGAGTCAGCACCTTCAGGAACTGTCCCCCAGTGAGAGTCAGCACCTTCAGGAACTGTCCCCCAGTGAGAGTCAGCACCTTCAGGAACTGTCCCCCAGTGAGAGTCAGCACCTTCAGGAACTGTCCCCCAGTGAGAGTCAGCACCTTCAGGAACTGTCCCCCAGTGAGAGTCAGCACCTTCAGGAACTGTCCCCCAGTGAGAGTCAGCACCTTCAGGAACTGTCCCCCAGTGAGAGTCAGCACCTTCAGGAACTGTCCCCCAGTGAGAGTCAGCACCTTCAGGAACTGTCCCCCAGTGAGAGTCAGCACCTTCAGGAACTGTCCCCCAGTGAGAGTCAGCACCTTCAGGAACTGTCCCCCAGTGAGAGTCAGCACCTTCAGGAACTGTCCCCCAGTGAGAGTCAGCACCTTCAGGAACTGTCCCCAGTGAGAGTCAGCACCTTCAGGAACTGTCCCCCAGTGAGAGTCAGCACCTTCAGGAACTGTCCCCCAGTGAGAGTCAGCACCTTCAGGAACTATCCCCCAGTGAGAGTCAGCACCTTCAGGAATTGTCCCCCAGTGAGAGTCAGCACCTTCAGGAACTGTACGCCAGTGAGAGTCAGCAGCTTCAGGATCTGTCCCCCAGTGAGAGTCAGCACCTTCAGGAACTGTCCACCAGTGAGAGTCAGCACTTTCAGGAACTATACCCCCAGTGAGAGTCAGCACCTTCAGGAACTGTACCCGAGTGAGAGTCAGTACCTTCAGGAACTGTCCCCCTGTGAGAGTCAGCACCTTCAGGAACTGTCCCCCAGTGAGAGACAACACCTTCAGGAACTGTCCCCCTCAGTGAGAGTCAGCACCTTCAGGAAATGTCCCCCAGTGAGACTCAGCAACTTCAGGAACTGTCCCCCAGTGAGAGTCAGCACCTTCAGGAACTGTCCCCCAATGAGAGTCAGCACCTTCAGGAAATGTTCCCCAGTGAGACTCAGCACCTTCAGGAACTATCCCCCAGTGAGAGTCAGCACCTTCAAGATCTGTCCCCCAGTGAGAGTCAGCACCTTCAGGAACTGTCCCCCAGTGAGAGTCAGCACCTTCAGGAACTGTCCCACAGTGAGAGTCAGCACCTTCAGGAACTGTCCCCCAGTGAGAGTCAGCACCTTCAGGAACTGTCCCCCAGTGAGAGTCAGCACCTTCAGGAACTGTCCCCAGTGAGAGTCAGCACCTTCAGGAACTGTCCCCCAGTGAGAGTCAGCACCTTCAGGAACTGTCCCCCAGTGAGAGTCAGCACCTTCAGGAACTGTCCCCCCAGTGAGAGTCAGCACCTTCAGGAACTGTCCCCCAGTGAGAGTCAGCACCTTCAGGAACTGTCCCCCAGTGAGAGTCAGCACCTTCAGGAACTGTCCCCTAGTGAGAGTCAGCACCTTCAGGAACTGTCCCCCAGTGAGAGTCAGCACCTTCAGGAACTGTCCCCCAGTGAGAGTCAGCACCTTCAGGAACTGTCCCCCAGTGAGAGTCAGCACCTTCAGGAACTGTCCCCCAGTGAGAGTCAGCACCTTCAGGAACTGTCCCCCAGTGAGAGTCAGCACCTTCAGGAACTGTCCCCAGTGAGAGTCAGCACCTTCAGTAACTGTCCCCCAGTGAGAGTCAGCACCTTCAGGAACTGTCCCCCAGTGAGAGTCAGCACCTTCAGGAACTGTCCCCCAGTGAGAGTCAGCACCTTCAGGAACTGTCCCCCAGTGAGAGTCAGCACCTTCAGGAACTGTCCCCCAGTGAGAGTCAGCACCTTCAGGAACTGTCCCCCAGTGAGAGTCAGCACCTTCAGGAACTGTCCCCCAGTGAGAGTCAGCACCTTCAGGAACTGTCCCCCAGTGAGAGTCAGCACCTTCAGGAACTGTCCCCCAGTGAGAGTCAGCACCTTCAGGAACTGTCCCCCAGTGAGAGTCAGCACCTTCAGGAACTGTCCCCCAGTGAGAGTCAGCACCTTCAGGAACTGTCCCCCAGTGAGAGTCAGCACCTTCAGGAACTGTCCCCCAGTGAGAGTCAGCACCTTCAGGAACTGTCCCCCAGTGAGAGTCAGCACCTTCAGGAACTGTCCCCCAGTGAGAGTCAGCACCTTCAGGAACTGTCCCCCAGTGAGAGTCAGCACCTTCAGGAACTGTCCCCCAGTGAGAGTCAGCACCTTCAGGAACTGTCCCCCAGTGAGAGTCAGCACCTTCAGGAACTGTCCCCCAGTGAGAGTCAGCACCTTCAGGAACTGTCCCCCAGTGAGAGTCAGCACCTTCAGGAACTGTCCCCCAGTGAGAGTCAGCACCTTCAGGAACTGTCCCCCAGTGAGAGTCAGCACCTTCAGGAACTGTCCCCCAGTGAGAGTCAGCACCTTCAGGAACTGTCCCCCAGTGAGAGTCAGCACCTTCAGGAACTGTCCCCCAGTGAGAGTCAGCACCTTCAGGAACTGTCCCCCAGTGAGAGTCAGCACCTTCAGGAACTGTCCCCCAGTGAGAGTCAGCACCTTCAGGAACTGTCCCCCAGTGAGAGTCAGCACCTTCAGGAACTGTCCCCCAGTGAGAGTCAGCACCTTCAGGAACTGTCCCCCAGTGAGAGTCAGCACCTTCAGGAACTGTCCCCCAGTGAGAGTCAGCACCTTCAGGAACTGTCCCCAGTGAGAGTCAGCACCTTCAGGAACTGTCCCCCAGTGAGAGTCAGCACCTTCAGGAACTGTCCCCCAGTGAGAGTCAGCACCTTCAGGAACTGTCCCCAGTGAGAGTCAGCACCTTCAGGAACTGTCCCCCAGTGAGAGTCAGCACCTTCAGGAACTGTCCCCCAGTGAGAGTCAGCACCTTCAGGAACTGTCCCCCAGTGAGAGTCAGCACCTTCAGGAACTGTCCCCCAGTGAGAGTCAGCACCTTCAGGAACTGTCCCCCAGTGAGAGTCAGCACCTTCAGGAACTGTCCCCCAGTGAGAGTCAGCACCTTCAGGAACTGTCCCCCAGTGAGAGTCAGCACCTTCAGGAACTGTCCCCAGTGAGAGTCAGCACCTTCAGGAACTGTCCCCCAGTGAGAGTCAGCACCTTCAGGAACTGTCCCCAGTGAGAGTCAGCACCTTCAGGAACTGTCCCCCAGTGAGAGTCAGCACCTTCAGGAACTGTCCCCCAGTGAGAGTCAGCACCTTCAGGAACTGTCCCCCAGTGAGAGTCAGCACCTTCAGGAACTGTCCCCCAGTGAGAGTCAGCACCTTCAGGAACTGTCCCCCAGTGAGAGTCAGCACCTTCAGGAACTGTCCCCCAGTGAGAGTCAGCACCTTCAGGAACTGTCCCCAGTGAGAGTCAGCACCTTCAGGAACTGTCCCCCAGTGAGAGTCAGCACCTTCAGGAACTGTCCCCCAGTGAGAGTCAGCACCTTCAGGAACTGTCCCCCAGTGAGAGTCAGCACCTTCAGGAACTGTCCCCCAGTGAGAGTCAGCACCTTCAGGAACTGTCCCCCAGTGAGAGTCAGCACCTTCAGGAACTGTCCCCAGTGAGAGTCAGCACCTTCAGGAACTGTCCCCAGTGAGAGTCAGCACCTTCAGGAACTGTCCCCCAGTGAGAGTCAGCACCTTCAGGAACTGTCCCCAGTGAGAGTCAGCACCTTCAGGAACTGTCCCCCAGTGAGAGTCAGCACCTTCAGGAACTGTCCCCAGTGAGAGTCAGCACCTTCAGGAACTGTCCCCCAGTGAGAGTCAGCACCTTCAGGAACTGTCCCCAGTGAGAGTCAGCACCTTCAGGAACTGTCCCCAGTGAGAGTCAGCACCTTCAGGAACTGTCCCCCAGTGAGAGTCAGCACCTTCAGGAACTGTCCCCCAGTGAGAGTCAGCACCTTCAGGAACTGTCCCCCAGTGAGAGTCAGCACCTTCAGGAACTGTCCCCAGTGAGAGTCAGCACCTTCAGGAACTGTCCCCCAGTGAGAGTCAGCACCTTCAGGAACTGTCCCCCAGTGAGAGTCAGCACCTTCAGGAACTGTCCCCCAGTGAGAGTCAGCACCTTCAGGAACTGTCCCCCAGTGAGAGTCAGCACCTTCAGGAACTGTCCCCCAGTGAGAGTCAGCACCTTCAGGAACTGTCCCCCAGTGAGAGTCAGCACCTTCAGGAACTGTCCCCCAGTGAGAGTCAGCACCTTCAGGAACTGTCCCCCAGTGAGAGTCAGCACCTTCAGGAACTGTCCCCCAGTGAGAGTCAGCACCTTCAGGAACTGTCCCCCAGTGAGAGTCAGCACCTTCAGGAACTGTCCCCCAGTGAGAGTCAGCACCTTCAGGAACTGTCCCCCAGTGAGAGTCAGCACCTTCAGGAACTGTCCCCCAGTGAGAGTCAGCACCTTCAGGAACTGTCCCCCAGTGAGAGTCAGCACCTTCAGGAACTGTCCCCCAGTGAGAGTCAGCACCTTCAGGAACTGTCCCCCAGTGAGAGTCAGCACCTTCAGGAACTGTCCCCCAGTGAGAGTCAGCACCTTCAGGAACTGTCCCCCAGTGAGAGTCAGCACCTTCAGGAACTGTCCCCCAGTGAGAGTCAGCACCTTCAGGAACTGTCCCCCAGTGAGAGTCAGCACCTTCAGGAACTGTCCCCAGTGAGAGTCAGCACCTTCAGGAACTGTCCCCCAGTGAGAGTCAGCACCTTCAGGAACTGTCCCCCAGTGAGAGTCAGCACCTTCAGGAACTGTCCCCCAGTGAGAGTCAGCACCTTCAGGAACTGTCCCCAGTGAGAGTCAGCACCTTCAGGAACTGTCCCCCAGTGAGAGTCAGCACCTTCAGGAACTGTCCCCCAGTGAGAGTCAGCACCTTCAGGAACTGTCCCCCAGTGAGAGTCAGCACCTTCAGGAACTGTCCCCCAGTGAGAGTCAGCACCTTCAGGAACTGTCCCCAGTGAGAGTCAGCACCTTCAGGAACTGTCCCCCAGTGAGAGTCAGCACCTTCAGGAACTGTCCCCCAGTGAGAGTCAGCACCTTCAGGAACTGTCCCCCAGTGAGAGTCAGCACCTTCAGGAACTGTCCCCCAGTGAGAGTCAGCACCTTCAGGAACTGTCCCCCAGTGAGAGTCAGCACCTTCAGGAACTGTCCCCCAGTGAGAGTCAGCACCTTCAGGAACTGTCCCCCAGTGAGAGTCAGCACCTTCAGGAACTGTCCCCCAGTGAGAGTCAGCACCTTCAGGAACTGTCCCCCAGTGAGAGTCAGCACCTTCAGGAACTGTCCCCCAGTGAGAGTCAGCACCTTCAGGAACTGTCCCCCAGTGAGAGTCAGCACCTTCAGGAACTGTCCCCCAGTGAGAGTCAGCACCTTCAGGAACTGTCCCCAGTGAGAGTCAGCACCTTCAGGAACTGTCCCCCAGTGAGAGTCAGCACCTTCAGGAACTGTCCCCCAGTGAGAGTCAGCACCTTCAGGAACTGTCCCCCAGTGAGAGTCAGCACCTTCAGGAACTGTCCCCCAGTGAGAGTCAGCACCTTCAGGAACTGTCCCCCAGTGAGAGTCAGCACCTTCAGGAACTGTCCCCCAGTGAGAGTCAGCACCTTCAGGAACTGTCCCCAGTGAGAGTCAGCACCTTCAGGAACTGTCCCCCAGTGAGAGTCAGCACCTTCAGGAACTGTCCCCCAGTGAGAGTCAGCACCTTCAGGAACTGTCCCCCAGTGAGAGTCAGCACCTTCAGGAACTGTCCCCCAGTGAGAGTCAGCACCTTCAGGAACTGCACCCAGTGAGATCACCTTCAGGAACTCTCCCCCCAGTGAGAGACAGCACCTTCAGGAACTGCCCCCCAATGATAGTCAGCACCTTCAGAACTGACCCCCAGTGAGTATCAGCACCTTCAGGTACTGCCCCCCAGTGAGATTCTACAGCTTCAGGAACTGTCCCCCAGTGGGAGTCAACACCTTCAGGAACTGTCCCCCAGTGAGAGTCAGCGCCTTCAGGAACTGTCCCCCAGTGAGAGTCAGCACCTTCAGGAACTGTCCCCCAGTGAGAGTCAGCACCTTCAGGAACTGTCCCCCAGTGAGAGTCAGCACCTTCAGGAACTGTCCCCAGTGAGAGTCAGCACCTTCAGGAACTGTCCCCCAGTGAGAGTCAGCACCTTCAGGAACTGTCCCCCAGTGAGAGTCAGCACCTTCAGGAACTGTCCCCCAGTGAGAGTCAGCACCTTCAGGAACTGTCCCCAGTGAGAGTCAGCACCTTCAGGAACTGTCCCCCAGTGAGAGTCAGCACCTTCAGGAACTGTCCCCCAGTGAGAGTCAGCACCTTCAGGAACTGTCCCCAGTGAGAGTCAGCACCTTCAGGAACTGTCCCCCAGTGAGAGTCAGCACCTTCAGGAACTGTCCCCAGTGAGAGTCAGCACCTTCAGGAACTGTCCCCCAGTGAGAGTCAGCACCTTCAGGAACTGTCCCCCAGTGAGAGTCAGCACCTTCAGGAACTGTTCCGCAGTGAGAGTCAGCACCTTCAGGAACTGTCCCCCAGTGAGTCAGCACCTTCAGGAACTGTCCCCCAGTGAGAGTCAGCACCTTCAGGAACTGTCCCCCAGTGAGAGTCAGCACCTTCAGGAACTGTCCCCCAGTGAGAGTCAGCACCTTCAGGAACTGTTCCCAAGAGAGAGTCAGCACCTTCAGGAACTGTCCCCCAGTGAGAGTCAGCACCTTCAGGAACTGTCCCCCAGTGAGAGTCAGCACCTTCAGGAACTGTCCCCCAGTGAGAGTCAGCACCTTCAGGAACTGTCCCCCAGTGAGAGTCAGCACCTTCAGGAACTGTCCCCCAGTGAGAGTCAGCACCTTCAGGAACTGTCCCCCAGTGAGAGTCAGCACCTTCAGGAACTGTCCCCCAGTGAGAGTCAGCACTTCAGGAACTGTCCCCCAGTGAGAGTCAGCACCTTCAGGAACTGTCCCCCAGTGAGAGTCAGCACCTTCAGGAACTGTCCCCCAGTGAGAGTCAGCACCTTCAGGAACTGTCCCCAGTGAGAGTCAGCACCTTCAGGAACTGTCCCCAGTGAGAGTCAGCACCTTCAGGAACTGTCCCCAGTGAGAGTCAGCACCTTCAGGAACTGTCCCCCAGTGAGAGTCAGCACCTTCAGGAACTGTCCCCCAGTGAGAGTCAGCACCTTCAGGAACTGTCCCCCAGTGAGAGTCAGCACCTTCAGGAACTGTCCCCCAGTGAGAGTCAGCACCTTCAGGAACTGTCCCCCAGTGAGAGTCAGCACCTTCAGGAACTGTCCCCCAGTGAGAGTCAGCACCTTCAGGAACTGTCCCCCAGTGAGAGTCAGCACCTTCAGGAACTGTCCCCCAGTGAGAGTCAGCACCTTCAGGAACTGTCCCCCAGTGAGAGTCAGCACCTTCAGGAACTGTCCCCAGTGAGAGTCAGCACCTTCAGGAACTGTCCCCCAGTGAGAGTCAGCACCTTCAGGAACTGTCCCCCAGTGAGAGTCAGCACCTTCAGGAACTGTCCCCCAGTGAGAGTCAGCACCTTCAGGAACTGTCCCCCAGTGAGAGTCAGCACCTTCAGGAACTGTCCCCCAGTGAGAGTCAGCACCTTCAGGAACTGTCCCCCAGTGAGAGTCAGCACCTTCAGGATCTGTCCCCAGGGAGAGTCAGCACCTTCAGGAACTGTCCCCCAGTGAGAGTCAGCAACTTCAGGAACTGTCCCCCAGTGAAAGTCAGCACATTCAGGAACCGTCCCCCAGTGAGAGTCAGCACCTTCAGGAACTGTCCCCCAGTGAGAGTCAGCACCTTCAGGAACTGTCCCCAGTGAGAGTCAGCACCTTCAGGAACTGTCCCCAGTGAGAGTCAGCACCTTCAGGACTTGTCCCCAGTGAGAGTCAGCACCTTCAGGAACTGTCCCCCAGTGAGAGTCAGCACCTTCAGGAACTGTCCCCCAGTGAGAGTCAGCACCTTCAGGAACTGTCCCCCAGTGAGAGTCAGCACCTTCAGGAACTGTCGCCCAGTGAGAGTCAGCACTTCAGGAACTGTCCCCCAGTGAGAGTCAGCACCTTCAGGAACTGTCCCCAATAAGAGTCAGCACCTTCAGGAACTGTCCCCCAGTGAGAGTCAGCACCTTCAGGAACTGTCCCCCAGTAGAGTCAGCATCTTCAGGAACTGTCCCCCAGTAAGAGTCAGCACATTCAGGAAGTGTCCCCCAGTGAGAGTCAGCACCTTCAGGAACTGTCCCCCAGTGAGAGTCAGCACCTTCAGGAACTGTCCCCCAGTGAGAGTC